>NC_053442.1:48713421-48971376 GCF_007990345.1 Gossypium hirsutum | reverse complement strand
TGAGCAAAATTCCAGCATAAACAAAGAATAACACACATTTAGCTAAATGGAATATTCATAATACGCAATTTACCGATATCAAACTTGCTTCACAACATTCACAACCCTTATGTACATACACAATAGACTAACTTAGCCGAAGGCCGGTAGCTCGTTTATCAACTGAGCGAACATTATTTGTAAGGGCTCGATTAAATTCAACACATACGTAACATATCCCCATATTGGGATGTTTTTCGAGTATTCGCTGGAATTTTACAGCAAGCTCATTCATTACCAAATCACGTACCTTCGGGATTTAACCGGATATAGCTCCTCGTTCAAATGCCTTCGGGACATAGCCCGGTTTTAGTAACTCACACAATGCCTTCGGGACATAACCCGGATTTAACAACTCGCACGAATGCCTTCGGGACTTAACCCGGATTTAATAACTCGCACGAATGCCTTCGGGACTTAACCCGGATTTAGTATCTCGCACAAAGGCCTTCGGATCTTAGTCCGGATATATTCACTTAGCACAAAGCCTTCGGGACTTAGCCCGGACAGCATTCAATTAATCATGCACATTCATATTTCATTTTCATTTGCGAAACTCAAACACAAGGCACATATCGTCCTTGCACATTCGGCTCAATAGCCACACATAGAGCATGA
Organism: Gossypium hirsutum; assembly: GCF_007990345.1. Classification (NCBI taxonomy): domain Eukaryota; kingdom Viridiplantae; phylum Streptophyta; class Magnoliopsida; order Malvales; family Malvaceae; genus Gossypium; species Gossypium hirsutum. The sequence continues at coordinate 48,970,719 of NC_053442.1, read as the reverse complement.
TTTAATCACATTGTAATTTAAGCTCTCTTACTCAAGAACTTACCTCGGGTGTTGTCGAACGATTCCGCTAGCTATTCAACCACTTTTTCCTTCCCTTTATCGGATTTATTTCCCCTTTGCTCTTGAGCTTAATCAAACAAATAAATTGATTTCATCATTTAGGCATCAAAAAGATGAACACAAGGCACTTAGCCCATAATTATACATTAGACATTAAAGTCTCATACATGCAAAAATCATGCATCAACACAACATATTAGCTAATTTCTTTCCCCTTGGCCGAATATGCATGTCTATTTTTGGGGTCGATCTCAACACTTAATACACACATATACACACACTAGTAAAGCATCCTCCCCCTTTTCATCGATTTAACACATGCATTGCTCATCAACATGCAAAGTTACATTCGGCCTTAGCACACATCTTGCTAGCCGATTCTTCTCCATTTAGCAACCAATGCACATATGTGCTCACACAAAAATGCTAAAAAGGAGGTTCAAGAATCATCAAGCCATCATCACATGCATCATTAACAAGCCTCATATTTTGCATGCAATGGCATTAACACAACCTCCACCTAGGCCGAATCTTAACTCATCCTCATGCCTCATCACCACAACATCAAACACCAACCAAGAATGATGCATCCATGGTCAAGTGCCAATTCCATCACATAGCAAGATTTAGACCATGGGCCAAGTAGAACTCAAGCTAACAACTAAAACATGCATGCATCTCATGGAACATCATCAAACATACCTTAGCCTAGCTACATGCATGGCCGAATCTCTTCACCTTTCTTCTTCTTTCCTCCTTAAAATTTTTGGCCAAGGATGAACCAAAGGATGAGAAAATTTTCTTTGTTTTTCTTTCTAGTTTCGGCAAGCATGAAGATGAGAAAAGGATGAACAAAATTCTCTCCTTTCTCTTCTTTAGCTCACGGCAATGGGGGGACAAACAACTACACACACATTTTTTTTGTATTCTCCATACTCCTTTTTATTATTTTATTTGTTTTATCCCAACATTTTATGACACAAATTAACATATCTTATTTGTGCCATACTCATGCCATAATTTCCATAAAATAAATTGCACACTTGTGCATCATGCCCATCATGGCCGGCCACTACTAGTAGGGGGAAATTTGACATGCAAGTCCCCCCCTTTGTCCACATGCACTAATAGGTCCTCACACATTGACCTATCACATTTTAGAATTTTCTCACATAAGTCCTATTAACTAAATTCACATGAAATCAACCAAATTGAAGCTTGAAATTTTCACACATTCATAATTACATATTCTAGACAATAAGTATCACATTCAAACATTTTGGTGACTCGGTTTAGCGGTCCCGAAACCACTTCCCGACTAGGGTCAACTTTGGGCTGTCACAACACTGACTTACCTAAAGTTATAACTGGTAACTTTTCTTTCCTTGGCAATAATATTTATGCTTTGATTGACCATGGGTCTTCTCTTTCTTACATATGTGTTAAATTCATAGAGGGTCTTATTCTTTAGGTAGAGTATTCTGAAACGAACAGAATTGTAGCAAATCCTTTGGTCAGAGTACAATAGTGACTAAGTTAATCAGAAATTATCCTTTATATGTTGGCAAGCTTGAGTTTTTGGTGGACTTGTTACTGTTGAGTTTCCATGAGTTTGATGCTATTCTGGAATTAATTTGGTTGACTACGCACAATGCCATGGTTAACTGTCAAACTGGAAGGGTACGCCTTGTAAGTGCTGAAGGTGAAGAAATATTGTTGTTAGGTAAATAGTCGAAATTGGCGAACAAAATTATTTCTACAATGTCAACCAGGAAACTGATTATTCAGGGCGTAAATGCCTATTTAGGGTATATCTTGGATACGCCCAAGTCCAGAAGTGAAATCAACCAAGTAGCTATTGTAAGAGAATTCTTAGATGTGTTTCCCGAAGAACTGCCTGGTATGCCTACTGAAAGAGAGATAGAGTTCTCGATAGAGTTGGAACTAGGGACAACACCTATATTGTGCACACCCTATAGAATGACGTCGTTAGAGCTTAAGGAATTAAAATAAGAATTACAATACTTGTTAAGTAAGGGTTTTATTGTGCCTAACATGTCACATTGGGGTGCGACAATTTTGTTTGTTAAAAATAAGGATGGATCTATGCGCCTGTGTATAGATTACCGTTAGCTGAATAAGGTCACAATAAAGAACAAGTACCCTCTACCTAGGATTGAAAATTTGTTTGATCAGTTAAGCAAGGCTTCAGTTTTCTCCAAGATTGATTTAATTTCAAGGTATTATTAGATAAAAATCAAGGATGATGATGTTCCAAAGACAGCCTTCTGGTCTAGATATGGTCACTATGTGTTTTTGGTAATGCCATTTTAGTTGAAAAATGCCCCAGTAGTGTTTATGGACCTAATGAACAGGGTATTGCAACCTTACTTAGACCAATTTGTTGTAGCCTTCATTAATGATATATTGGTTTATTATAGGAATGAAAGGGGTCATGAGAAGCCTTTAAGAATTGTGTTGAGGACCCTACGTGAACATCAGTTATATACAAAGTTCAGCAAATGGGACTTCTGCCTAAAAGAGTTGCACTTCCTAGGACATGCTATCTTGGCGGATGGTATTATGGTGAACCCTACTAAGGTAAAGGCGGATTTTGGAATGGAACTTTCCTAAGAATGTATCTGAAGTTCACAACTTCTTAAGTTGACTGGATACTACAGGAGGCTTGCAAAGGGCTTCTCAACTATAACATCACCTCTCACCAAGTTGTTGAAAAAGAAGGAGAAGTTTGTATGGAATGATGAATGCCAGCAGAGCTTCGTGGAATTGAAAATAGTTCTGACTAAAGTTTCGGTGTTAACACAACCAAAGCTTGGTGTTGAGTACACAATTTATACTAATGCCTCTTTGAATGGGTTAGGATGTGTCCTTATGTAGAAAGGAAGGAACATAGCTTATTCATCACGCCAATTGAAATCTCATGGAAAAATTACCCTACACATGATCTGAAATTAGAAGTAGTTGCCTTGGCACTAGAACTCTGGAGGCACTATTTGTATGGGTAAAGATGCCACATATTTTCTGATCACAAACGTCTAAGACACTAGATGACACAAAAGGATCCGAATCTACGCAAAAGAAGATAGCTGGAATTTTTGAAGGACTACTGTCCAATCATTGAGTATTACCCCACGAAAGCAAATGTTGTGGAAGATGCTTTGAGTAGGATGACTGTAGCAGGCTTGTTGTCCCTTTGAGCTAAAGTGACCATGCTTGATGATGGAGCCTTACTTGCAGAGCTAGTTGTGAACAAATGAAAGATGTCCAGTGTAACAGGTTTAAAAAAAGGGTGTTGTCTGGTAAAGCATTAAACTTCAGTGTAGGCAATGATGGCGAGCTCAGGTTCAGGAACATGTTGTTTGTTCCAGTAAGATGTAGGTTGAAAAAAGAATTGTTAAGGGAAGATCATTAGGTACCGTTTCACTCCACCCTGGTGGCTTCAAGATGTACACAGATCTGAAGCACTACTATTAGTGGCTGGGTGTATCCTCTAGTAGGGCATATGTTAATGCAAAATAGTTTGGGAAATCGTTATGGAACAAATGAAATGAATCTTAAGACTTGACCATGGACTTTGGTGTGGCTAGCACGAAGGAGGTTGTTTGCATGGCTGTATGGTTGTAGTGTATGCGTCAAAGGAATAGTGTCTATAGTAGAGTCTATTTGTGAATGATATTCGCCAACAAGCAAATTGTATGATTTTTTGATTTGGAAAGGTTTATTAGTGTTATATATATAGCAATTGAGCTGTATACTCTAGGACTCACTCAGTTCTTTGAACTTATTTAGTTACCTTTCCTTTTGAGGATCACTAATGAAGTAAAAGACTACGCCAGAGGACATCTATTTTGTGAGATTTCTAAGTATTCTTTATTATGCATGACATGGGGTGGTGTCATTCAAAGACAAAATTTTACATTTTAAAGCTATTCTTTTGAAACTGTTATTTCAATAAAACCTTTGTGAAATGATTATATTTTTGCAAAGTATTAAATTATTTTCTTCGAATGGTTAATGTTTGTCTAATTATATATGTTTGTATATGACGCTGTAGTTAAATTTAAGTTTATGCCAAATATGGTCCTAAGTGCTTCTTTATTTTTCATTTCTCTTAGAAACGCATAGCCCTATTTATCTTTGATTTTTCCAAAGATTTACAATTCATATTTATTTGAATTGTATTTTTCATGAAGACCACGTCTGTACAAATTTTAAAAGGAAAATATTTTAAGGTAGAGATGCGCCAATCTTGGTCCTCCTTAAGGATCAAATTTGAGGTGTTACAAGTTTGGTATCGGAACTTAAGTTTAGCCGATTCTAGAAGAAATCGAAGGTAGTGTCACACCCCTATCATGCATAGTACACCTCTAGCATAGTCTCTAATGTTTTGTAGTAAGATAATATCCCTTTTGTAGTGAGAAAGAAACATGTTTGATAGTTCAAGGGAAGCAATGCATGAGGAGCTGGAAAGACATGTTCTTACCAAGGAACAAGCTACAATTACCAACAACAATAGTGCTAGGTATGTAGGAAACGCATTCAAAAACATGTTTTTCGCTATGATGACCCAACTATTTGGCCAGTTTATGGGGAATGAACATGAACCCCAGCCACAACATCCTCAACACCCTCCTCAACCACAGACTGAAGGGTTCACCTGGCTCAGCTCGCGCCACTTGCCCCTGTGGCGGCTCCTCCCAAAGTTGATCCTATTCAGGATATTAGGAAAAGAGGCGCCAAAGAATTCTTTAGTGATAGGGGAGATAACCCCACGGTGGTTGAGTAGTGGTAGTCCCTTCTATGTAGGGTTATTAAGGAATTAAAATGTAATCAAGAATATAGTCTTAGATTTTCCATGTCGTTATTGGAAGGAGAAACATTCCGATGGTGGAAAACCTTGGTTAGTATTACCCTTGAGGACATAGTTGACTGGGAATTCTTCTTAGAAAAGTTCAAAGAGAGGTATATGAATCAGATGTTTTTTGAACAAATGAAGAATGAATTTTTGTACATGAAACAAGGCTGGATGTCCACCTTGTAGTGTGAGCGTGAATTCCTCTGACTTAATAGATATGCTAGGAACAGGATTGCAACAAAGAAGGAGATGTGTGACAAGTTCGAATGGAGGCGTAGAGATGAAAATCAAGCTCTTATGGTAGCCTCTGAATACAAGAATTTGGTATCAATTATTGAGGACATGAGTCAGAACTTTAAAAAAGAAAGGATGAAAAAAGGCATATAAAGTCCTCAACCTCCATCCAATTTCAAGAAACCATAGGACTGAAAATATTTAAACTCAATGAAAGACTTACAGTTCACTGGCTACAAATGTGAAGGATTCATCAAGCCAACAGTGTCCGTGGCAAGTTTTGGAGGTCCTAGAATGGAAAGAGGGGAAAGTAACTACTGTGGAAGGAGTCAAGGTGGTGAAAGTAGAAAGAAATTGGGGACTTGTTTCAGTTATGGATCTAGAAACCACCAGGTTAAAGACTGCCCATCTAAGCCTGAGTTTAGTATGGAGCAATCTATTAAAAGCCCATAAAGTTTCCAAAATGAGAGTAGATCAAATATGGAAGCCAAGTCCAGCTCAGTGCAAGGTTCGTAGAGAAAGAACTATAGCAAGACAAGTTCTTACACCTCGCCTCGCGCCTTTATTGAAATGAGTTACGAAAATTAAATTATGGTGATGCCTTCAATAAAATAAAGGTTTAACAGGCAGGTCTCGATCCATGAAAATGGATCATGTAGCCATTGGTGGGGCATTTGTTAATCCAAACCAGTTTAGAAAATAGTGATGGAATGAATGAAGTAAATGCTAAGGTTTGTTCATGGACTTGGGTATGGCTAGCACGAAGGAGGTTGTTTGCGTGGCTGCATAGAGTAGTGTATGTGCCAAAGGAATAGAGTCTATAGCAATGTTTGTTTGGAAATGGTATTCACTAACGGGAAAATTGTATGATTTTTTTAGTTGGAAAGGTTTATTGGTGTTATATATAGCAACTGAGATGTATGCTCTGGAACTCACTAGGTTCTTTGAAGTTATTTAATTACCTTTTCTTCTCAAGATCGCTGAAAAAGTGAAGGACTCATCGAAGACTACACTAGAGGACATCTATTCTGTGAAATTAAGTATTCTTTATTATGCATGGCATGGGGGTGGTGTCAAGATGGTCTCATTCAAAGACTAAATTTTACATTTAAAGCTACTCTTTCGAAATCGTTATTTCAATGAAACCTCAATAAAGTGATTATGTTTTTGCAAAGTACTAAATTTCTTAATTCGAATGATTAATGTTTGTCTAATAATATGTGTATATATACGACGCTGTAGTTAAATTTAAGTTTATGCCAAAAATGATCTTTTCATATCCCTTAAAAATGTATAACCCAATTTATCTTTGATATCTCCAATGATTTACAATTCATATTTATTTGAATTGTATTTTCATGAAGACCACACCTATACAAACTTTAAAAGAAAAGATTTTAAGGCAGTGATGCGCCAATCCTAGGTCCTGCTTAAGGATTGGGTTCAAGGTGTTACAAGTTTGGCATTGGATCCTAGGTTTAGCCGATTCTTGGAGAAATCGAAGGTAATGTCACACCCCTATCATGCATAGTACACCTCTAGCATAGTCTTTAATGTTTTGTACTAAGATAATATCCATTTTGTAGTGAGAAAAGAAACATGTCTGATAGTTCAAGGGAAGCAATGGGTGAGGAGATAGAAAGCCATGTTCTCTCCCAAGAACAGGCTACAACCACCAAAAGCAAGAATGTTGGCAATATAGGAAACACATTCAGAAACATGTTTTTTTCTATGATGACCCAAATATTTGGCTAGTTTATGGGGAATGAACAAGAACCCTAGCCACAACAGCCTCAACACCCTCCTCAACCACAGATTAAAGGGGTTTGCCTAGACCAGCCTGCGCCGCTTGCACTTGTGAGGGCTCTTCCTAAAGTCGATCATGTTCAGGACATTAATAAAATAGGCGCTAAGGAATTCGTTGATGATAGGGGATATGACCCTACGGTGGCTAAGCAGTGGTTATGCCGTCTGTGTAGGGTTATTAAGGATTTAAAGTGTAATGAAGAAGATTGTTTTAGATGTGTTGTGTCCGTACCAGAAGAAAAAGCATAGAAATGGTGGGAGTCCATGGTTAGTGTTGCCCTTGAGCACATAGTGGACTGGGAATTCTTTCTGGAAAAGTCTAGAGAGAGGTATATGAATCAGATGTTTGTTGAACAAATGAAGAATTACTTTTTGCGTTTAAAACAAGGTAGGATGTCAATCTTGGTGTATGAGCATGAATTCCTCTAACTTAGTAGATATGCCAGGAACATGTTTCCAATAGAGAAGAAGATGTGTGACAAGTTCTAATGGGGGCTCAGAGAAGAAATTCTTTCTTTTGTGGTAGCCTCTGAATGCAAGACTTTGGCGTCGATAATGACCAAAGATCACAAGATGGAATCTATTATTAAGGACTTGAGTAAGATATTTGAAAAAGAATGGATGAAAAAGGGCATATAGTTTTAAGAAACCAAAGGATAGAAATTTTTCAGCCTCAACGAAAGACTCATCGTTCACTGGCTTGTTGTGGAGGTCCTAGAATGGAAAAAGGTGAATGTAACTAACGTGGAAGGAGTCACGGTGGTGAATGCTGGATGAAATTGGGGGCTTGTTTCGATTACGGATCTAGAAACCACTAGGTTAAAGACTACCTATGTAAGCTTGAGTTTAGTATAAAGCAATCTGTTAGAAGCCCACAATAGTTCAAAAATGAGAGTAGATCAAAGATGGCAGCCAGGTTCTTCTTGATGCAAGGTTTAGAAAGAAAGAACTATAGGAAGACAAGTTCTAGCGCCTCAGCTTGTGCCTATGCGATAAAGGCCAAGGAAGACACCAACTTACCTAGAGTTATAACTGGTAACTTTTCTTTTCATAGTAATAATATTTATGCTTTGATTGACCCTGGGTCTACTCATTCTTACATTTGTTCCAAATTCAAAGAGGGTTTTAGTCTTTAGGTAGTGAATTCTGAGACAAATATACTAGTTAGGAACCCTTTGGGTTAGAGTACAGTAGTGAATAAGTTAATTAGAAATTGTCCTTTATTTGTTGGCGACCATGTGTTTTTTTCGGACTTGCAAATGTACCACAAATCAATGTTGCAAATTAGGCTTTTCCAATGCACTTAAGGAGCTTTTTCTCAAGCAAAATAGAGCTTTTAGCATAGTTTTTCATTATTTTTGTTATTTTCATATTTTTCGTGTAATAAGTGAAAATGTCTCTTCTTTGTCTAATTTTTAACCAAAATTGGCCGATTGTGCCATCGAGAGGCCTAACGTGTCTTTGAGTGATGTAAGGAAGTGCTAGAGGTCGAAAATGAGCAAGAACAACACCTAGGGCACAAGTATTGTGATATCCAACCCTTGGAAACGTGATACCTCCGATAGTTCCCTTAGTGCCATCTGATATCCCTTTTGGGTATTGCAATATCCATCTCTCAAGAAAGATCTCAACTTTCAATATTACCTAAGATATCGCAATATCACCTTCTTTAAGAGGACAAACTTGGACAAAAAGGGAAATCTTTGTGTACCTGATCCACCAATCACACAAGGCTTGTGTAGGGGCAGTTTTCGTAATGAAAATTCATTAGAATAACTTCAAAATAGCCAAAAATTTCTGATGAGGAAAAAGAGACACATTAGCTTACTTTTACATTTAGTTTTCTCTAGGCTTTCTTTAGTTTTTATCAGCACTTTTTTAGGTTTTTATTTTTCTCTTCTTCCACCTTAGATTAGAGTTTATTTTTCTGCATTTACTTCTTGTTCTTGTTTTTCTTAGTTTTAGTTAAGTTAGTTATCATTGTAGCTAAGCTTTATTTACATTTCAAGTCCCTGTACCATGATTTCAAGACTCTTTAAGATTTAGTTTAATGTATTTCAGTTTATTTTACTTTAAATATGTTAAATATTGTTCCTTTTATATTTCTTGCATTATATTTATCTATTAAATTATTTTTTTCATGCTATTTAAATTTTCTTGCATAAAAATCTTAACATTTTTATTTTTCTCAAGCTTTACTTTCATGACTGTCTTATTTTCAATGTTTATGTTTACTTTCCTTACTTTAAGCATGTGTAGCTAAGTCTTTAAGAACGTTGGTTGATGGAGATGTGGGTAAACTAACATCCCTTAGACGAAGGACTAAATAGTAACAAATAGGACTAATTTGAATAGAACAAAGAACTTAGGTAGTGACGCCCCTAAGGGAATCTTAAGAAAAAGTGAGACCGGAAGGTAATCTTGTCACGCACCTGTTCGTTAGTCCTGGATTAACTGATGAGATCAAAAGATAAACCAAGCCAAATTTATCCAAGTCTATAAAATTTAGATCAGAAGATAAAATGGAGCCATTGAGTAATTTACTCGGTTTATGTGCCTAGTCTGAGATTTGGTGAGCCACATCGAAGTCAACCAACCCCATTAGTTATTTATTAGATAATCCCTCTAGTTTTATATTTCTTGCAATTTTGTCCTTAGAGTAAAACATTTAATTTTCTTACAAACTCATCTTTTTGTGAAGTGTCATGCTATAAAAATATATTAGTAGCCGTTTAGACTCTATTGTGTATGTTAGTTATTACTCAATCGCCTCTTCCTTTGGGTTCGACTTCTTGGAATACTTCGTGTTTCATCGAAACTATAAATATTACAATTGATACTATACGCTTTCGGTAAAATCGTGTTTTGAAAATAGTTTTATAAATTCAGTGTCTTAGTACACACGCGCGTAGCCGGTAAAGTTGTTGGAGCCGTTGCCGAGGAAGACAGTGTAAAATTGAGTAATTTTTAGCGTGCACTTTTGATTAGAGATACATAGCCAAAGTAGGATTTATATAAATGACCCTAGTTTTTGTTTGTGGAGATAATTAAATCTCTTCAATCTCTCATGCTTGTAGGAACATTGTATGACTCAAACCAATAACGGTGTCTTTTCATTTGATTTGGAATAAAAAAGAATCATCACACGCACAAGGAGGGCACAACACCCAAGAGATAGCCCATTTCTACCAAGAGAGCAACCTTTTGAAAATTCGCAATGAGATATTCAACAACCAACAAAAATATCCATGAAGCAAAGAACTTTGTGTGACTACACGATGCCCAATTTTGATGTTGTTCGAGAAAGCATTAATCACCTTGTGATCAATGCTAGCAACATTGAAATCAAGTCAACAATGATCCAAATGATACAACTGAACCTTCAATTTCGAGGGTCAATGAATGAATATCCAAATTAACACCTCAAGCGATTTCTACCCATTTATGATACTTTCCAATATAATAGTGTATCTGATGATGTTGTCTGTCTTTAGTTATTCCTTTTATCTCTTACTAATGATGCTTTTATGTGGTTAGATTTATAGCCACTAGATTCAATCAACATATGGGATGTCACATCCCAAAAATTGGGTTAGTAGAAATTAGGGTTAGTGAACTAAGAGTGGTCACGCCGCGATTTTTAAAATTTATCTTTGTGCATTAGATAATAATAAGTATTTAGTTTAGTGGTTAAGTAGCAGTGGAGTTGTCCTTGAAGATCTAAATTTGAGTAATTTCACTTACATCATTTTCTATTTTGAGTAATTTTGCTTCAAAATCTTAGTTTGTGTTATGCCTTGTTTAAAAATAAATGTCTTTAGAATTTAACAAAGCTTGTGAAGTAGTTTAACTCCTAAATAACCCAAGTTCAAGTATCCATGCTATCAAATTTTTCTTTAATTACTACATAAACTTGGTCATCCTTTTCCATGCAAAATCGTCCACTCTAATGCGTGTAACTCTTATTTTCAAATTTCTAACTAACTCATTGTATTTAAAATTTGAAAGCGTAAATCCCAAAGTAATTGTTGTTAATTCTCTATAACATCTTTGTCCCCCTCTTTTATGCCTTGTTTGATAAGTTTGACATTGTGACCATCCATCTCTCTCTCCCATCATTTCTCAATTGTTTTGATTTTGTTTCATCTTTTCTCTTTTTGCTCGTTCCTTTCTACTATCTTGTGTCACCCCTTATTGGTTGCTCCTCTTTGATTTTCTTTTATTGTTGCTCCATTTTACTACAACAAAACGAAACACCACCATACAACCACCATAGCACCACTACACTACCACCATACAACCACCGTATCACCACCCTTGCACCACCTTGAAAACAGATTTCTTTGATAGCTCATCTCTTATATTTCTTCTTCTTTTGATCATCATTTAAACACTTTATTCTCTTCTTGTTTCCAAATCTTAAGATCAATTTGGGGTGTTTTTCAACATTTTTCATCCTTGACAATTATTGGTAAAATATTTATCATTTATATTTTATTTATATTTTTAATTCTATCCATCCTATTTTCTTCTTATGGATGTTTTATTTAATTTATTCATTCTTTTTCTTCAATCTAAATCCTCACACCAATTCTAATCATCAACATTAGAAACGTTTCTCTTTTATCATCTTGGAATTAAGGAGTAAGTATTATAAGTTGAGGAGTAAGTGGATGATTTTCTTTTGGAAAATTATTTTATTGGAGACAAGAGAATTCTAACCACATAATGATTTTGTTAGGAGCAACTCAAGTCCCTACTATTTTGGATCAGAAATGAATGAGTCTATTAGGATATACAATTTGGATTACTGAAGGTGTGTGTTTTATACAAGTTGAATAAGTGATGTTTTGGTTATGATTGACTAATTATCTTTACAAACATAAGACATAATAAAATTACATGGGAGCGACTATGTGGATTTGAGGTAAGTTATTCTTACTTAAATCTTATTGACATGATATAATATGTAATGTTATTATGTGATATTTTTCTAATCTCATTTTGTGTAATGTCATGGCTATTTATTTGTTTTTAAAGCATGGATTACCATGACTCTTGAAATTTATGTGTACATGGAAGCATGATTAACGTGCCTATTGAGATTGCATGCCATGATGCACTACATAGGGTTGGGACAAATTGTAAGGAGAAAGATATGACAATTTAATAATCTGCGAATATTGGTGGTTTATCCACAAATGTGTTTTGACAGCTTGTCTGCAATTTTGGTGGCTTGACCACAATTGATTAGTAAGCCACCGTTGCCGAGAAACCTGGGATGGCGGGTCATTGGTGCCAGGCAACCTGGGATGACTTAATTGGTGGTTTAAGCACATATCAATTTTGGTGGCTTGTCCACAACTATGTGTATTGGCAGCTTGTCTACAAAAATGGTGGCTTGTACACATATATGCTGGTGTGTTTTGGATGGATGAGTTCTGGGGAACTCATTTTGGTGTGTAGCGGAGATAAGTAGGATGTTTTGAAAAATAGGCATAATTGTTTTTACTAAAATTTTCATTGACATTATCATGTGCATAAAAGATTGTATATTTGAATAGTATGTTTGTGATAATAATATTAAAATGTTTTATGTGATAATTGATATTTAGCTTGTTATAAAACTCACACTGAGCTTATTAGGTCACCCCTTAGTTTTCATAAATTGACATTATCATGTGCAAAAAAGATTGTATATTTGAATGGTTTGGGTTTGGGTTTGGTTTTTTTGGACATTGGACTATTTTTGGGTTATTTATACTTTTGAAATAGTAAATATTTTGCCTGCATAATTGATGAACTTATAAATGTTTTAATTATTGCTTTTAGAACTTAAATGGTTTTACCTAATCTTAAATAAATTTTAAACTTAAAGTTTTCTAAGTATTTTTAAAAGTCTACTGCAGATGATTTACATCTATACCATTTATAAGTAACGTTCAAAATTGATGTTGCCTATTTAAATGCTTTAAGATGATAATTCTATTTAATTAGTGAATTTTTCCAAAATAAACATTTTTTACTAAATGTTTTACAACAATATTAAATTATTTAGAAATCAATTCTAGGTTTTCATAAAAACAATTTAAACATAATTATTTTTAATAAGAATTTTTTTCATACAATTAATGTGGCTTCTGAAATTTGGTAATAACGTCTAGGCCAGGTTTGGGGGTTGCATGGGTCGAGTTAATGAGCAAGTTTTTAGCAAAGTATTTTCCCTCGAGCAAGACCATGAAACTTCGGATGGACATTACAAAATTTTGACAATTGGAAGGAGAACCATTATATGAGGCTTGGGGGCTCTTCAAATTGATGTTGTGCAAGTGTCTGTACCATGGTTTACAAGATTGGCTACAACTTCAAGTAATCTACAATGGACTTCAGGTGAATTTACATTCTAGTCTTGATGGAGCATATGTTGGGGCATTCATGTCAAAGATCTACATCGAGGCATGTCAACTCATTGAGGACATGGCAATGAACTCTTACATGTGGCCAACTGAGCGGTTCACATATCGAGCAAAACAAGTGACAATGAACATTGCCACTAGCAAGGATAAATATCAACAAGTCCTTAAAATGTTAATCAGTTAGAGATAAATGCAGCCAAGGCGCAAGTCCAAAACCAACCTAATCTGACTTATTTTAATGCAGGACGCGACGATGAGGGCAACTATATGGAGGTGAATTATGTGGGGAATAGAGCATAAAACCCTTACTCCAAGACCTATAACCTGGGATGGCGTGACCATCCTAACCTTAGGTGGGAAGGGAACCAAGTAGGATCTTCAAATCAAGGGAGCGAAAACCTTAACCCTCTCAAACCCAATGCACCATATCAACCTCTGCTACATTTTAGGGTACCCTAAGATCAAGAGAGAAAATCAGCCTATACTAGCGACCCTCCATTGACAATTAGAGTGAGTAAAGTAGAGGAAGGTTTGCATGTGGTGCAAGCCGATGTGCTCCAAATTCGTGGTCAATTAGACCAATTTTTGCAATTGTTGCAAAACAATTTAGCCTCTAGCATACCTAGTAATACTAAACCTAATCCGAAGAGAGATGGAAAGGAGCACACAAAGGCGACCACCCTTAGATCCGGGTTGTTGTTAAGGAACCTATCTGACCAAATTGTAGGGAGAAAGAAGTAGGTGAGAAGGATGAAAGCATCTGCACTCCTACTGTTGGAGATGGGGTGCTAGAGAAGGAAAGACTAGAGAGTGCACAAATTGAGGATAGAACCATTCCACCACCACCACTGAGCTCAAAGCCCATACCCTTTCCAAGCCTCTTGGAAGAGAGAAAAAAGAGGGATGATGAGGAGTTTGTAGGCTTCCTCAAAATGGTTAAAGCCTGGAATGTGAACTTCCCCTTGTTAGAACTCCTTGAGAAAATGCCAAAATATACAAAATTCCTCAAGGATGTTATGTCTCATTGGGGGAAAATAAAGACAGGAGGGAAAATTGCATTTAACGAATAATTAGCGCAATAGTGTCTAGAAAGGTCCTCCCAAACTAAAGGATCCCAGTAGCTTTACCATCCCCATTGAGACTGGTGGAGTGAGTTTCGGGAAAGCCCTGTGTAACCTAGGTGCTAGTATTAACCTCATGCTATTGTCAATTTATATGAGGTTAAGTTTGGGAGAGCTTAAGGAAATGGAAGTCACCTTGCAATTAGTCGGTCAATCTTTAGTACGTCCTAAGGGAGTCCTTGAAAATGTGTTAGTAAGGGTTAGGAAATTCATTTTTCTCGTTGAATTTATCGTGCTTGACTTTGGGGAGGATTTACAAATACCTATTTTTTTAGGGAGACCTTTCTTAGACACGTATAGGGCCATCATCCACGTAGGATGGGGCGAATTGACTATTGCCATCGAGGGAGAAACTAAAGTTTTCAAATTTTTCGAGCCCAAGTCTAGGTCTAATTAGGTATTACCCTCATAATAGTATAAGTGCCAAGTATTTGAGACAAAAAGTTATCATGCTAACAGATTTACAAACTTTATGGAAGAGTGTAACTTTTCAGGTGTTCATGCGCCACACAAGAGAGTTAAGAAATAGACGAGGATAAGAAAGAAAATACGACTCTAAAGAGTCCTTGGTCTTATACTGAACAAAAGACGCGTTTAAGTGTCAAGAACACCGGTGAAACATCATTTTTATGGTGTGGCTGAACACCCGTAGTTGGATTTTTGATTTTTCGTCTGTGGTGAATGAATTGAAAATGTGTAAATATTTAAATTACCGAGCATCAACTCCATATATTTTCCATGTTTAGATTAGGATTTTAATTTGTATTGCATTAATTTTAGACTTGGTACGTCAGATTTTCGAGTGCATTCAGATTAGTTGAGCAATCCTAACCAGACGGCGGCTAGTAGACGCATAATTGAAAAGTGCAATGCTTAATTTAGATCATTAAACCCGACAAAATTAGAGGTTCATAATATCTTGCATAGTTTTTAGTTTTATGTGATTAAACTGTTGCAAACGTAAATGTCCCTGTGACCTTGCATAAATACTAAGAAAGCCTTTGTTTAATATGATCAGTAAAATGCATATTTCACTAAGTAAAAGATCCGAGAGGACTTAATTTGGTTTCCAAACTCATGAAAGATCGAGTTGCTATGGAATATTTCCGAACATTGTTAAGCACGATAAAGATGAATTGAGTTGATTAATATAATTTTCCTAGCCTATTTTATGTTGATTGTTTTTGTTGCTAAAGCCATTCATTCATACATTTAGATGATTTGCATTTAGGTTAAAATTGTATTAGGGATCAATCTTTGAATCTGATTAATTTCACTTAGTTTAAACATCACCATTCAAATTATTGAGTTTTTATATAAAATTGTGATTTATAATTCTGCAATTAATTGATTAACATACAGTCCCTGTAGAGACGATAACACATTTTACTTACTTATTACTTGAACAACTGTGTACATTTGCACAAATCCCGTTCAAAATTTTTGGCGCCGTTGACGGGGACTATTGCCTTCATCATTCGTTGTGAAATTATTTTTACAATTTGGTTTTTATTTAATTTCTAACATTACTAATTTATTCTTTACTTGCTATTTATTTATCAGGTGTTTATGAGCATAGATCGAATCATTGATCTATTACATGTAGGCTCTAAAATTGAGTGGACATTTAAATAGAGAAGACATGATAGATTAGCTCAAAGACAAACCGAGATGGACTTTGGAAATCAAAATGATGGACAAGGTAATGGACACAATCATGTGCACAACCCAATCCTTATTGTTGATGATAGGGTTTCTACCATAAGACAATACGCTGTGCCACTCTTTAATGAATTAAATCTGGGAATCAGGAGGCCGATTATCGAGGGACCCAAATTTGAATTGAATCTAGTGATGTTTCAAATGCTCCAAATGGTGGGCCAGTTTAGTGGTATGCCCATAGAAGATCCACATCTTCACCTTCGATTATTCATGGAGGTGAGTGATTCATTTAAGATAGTTGGTGTTACTGAAGATGTATTAAGGTTGAAGTTGTTTCCGTACTTGTTGCAAGATCAAGGACGAGCATGGCTAAATTCATTGCCACCACGTTCAATATCTACTTGGCAAGAATTAGCAGAAAGGTTTTTGGTAAAGTATTTTCTATCGAGCAAGAAGGCAAAGTTGCTAAATGAGATAACCACTTTTCAATAATTGGATGATGAGTCTTTATATAAGGCCCAGGAAAGATTCAAGGAATTACTTTGTAAGTGTCCTCATCATGAGATTCCTCATTTATCCAGTTGGAGACATTCTATAACGGTTTCAACGCACATACAAGATTAATGGTAGTTGCTTTTGTGAATGGTGCAATTTTGTCTAAGTCTTATAACGAGGATTACAATACCATCAAAAGTTTCACTAGCAACAATTACCAATGGCCGATAAATTGAGCAACTTTTGAAAGATGAGTAGCTGGAGTGCATGAAGTGGATGCACTTGCTTCACTCTCTGCTTAGGTATCTTCTATTTCCTCAATGTTAAAATAGTTTACCACTAATGGTTTGAATAATTTTGCAGCTCAATCACCAAGTCAGTATGATGTTGCTTCCTGCGTATGTTATGGGAATGGTCATTCTTTAATGAATTTCACTTCAAACCCCAAGTCTATTTGTTATGTAAGGAATCAATATCAAAATAGAAGTGGACAAGGACCACAGTCCAACTTCTACAATCCATCATGGCAGAATCATTCAAACATTTCCTAGAGTAACCAAGGAAATGGACCGAACACTCATATGCAACATAAACTCAATCAATCCCAAGTGTTTAGTCAACAAGACCCAAAAACCCTCACGCTGAGTCATCAAACAGTTTGGAGGACTTGTTGAAGGTGATGGAGAAAAATGATGCTTTAATCCAAAGTTAAGTAGTAACACTAAAGAATGTCGAGAACCAGATGGGTTAGTTAGCTACTGAGCTTCGTAGTTGACCGTAAGGAGCTTTGCTGAGTGATACAAAATATCCAAGGAGTTTGGATAAGGAACATTGCAAGGTAGTTGCATTACGAAGTGGTAAGATTTTGGAACCCAATAAAGTTGTGATTGAAGATAAGCCTATTGAAAAGGAGGAAAGTCAACCAATGGTTGAAGTTCCTACACTAGAAAAATAAAATTCTAAGAAATATTATGAGGTAAATCCTAAACTAATGAATTCTGATAAGCTAACACCTTTTTTTTGTAGATTTACCTCCTCAGGAAAGTTGTCCATATCAACCTAGAGTTTTATATCCTCAAAAAATCTAACAAAATAAGAAAAAACAAGAGGTACAATTAAATAAGTTCTTGAATGTTCTAAAGCAACTGCATATCAACATTCTACTGGTAGAGGCTTTAGAAAAATTGCTCAACTACGTGAAATTTATGATGAATCTTTTATCCAAGAAAAACTAACTTAGTGAGTATGAGACTATTGCTTTGACGAAGGAGTGCAATGCGTTCTTGCAAAATAAGCTACTTCCGAAATTGAAAGACCCTAGAAGCTTTACGATACCCTGTAACAGCAAAGCATCTTACTACAGTAAAGTTTTGTGCGACCTTGGAGCAAGCATCAACTTGATACCCAAATTTATTTTTAGGCTATTGGGACTAGGTGAAGTAAGACCCGTTACTATGACACTTAAACTAGCGAATCGTTCGTTAGCATATCCCAAGGGAAAGATCAAGGATTTTTGGTAAGAGTTGATAAATTTATTTCTCCTACTGACTTTATTGTGTTGGACTTTGAAGCAGATAAGGAAGTTTTAATCATCCTGGGGAGACCTTTCCTAGCCAGAGGAAGAACGTTGATAGATGTGTAGAAAGGTGAACTCACCATGTGAGTTCAAGATGGTAAGGTAAAATTTAACATTCTAAAGGTGATGAAATTTCCCAATCCGATGGAAGAGTGTTCAGTAATGGAGGAATTAGAAACCTTAGTTTCTATGGAAAGCAATTCTGAGGAAAACTCGTTGGAGAACACTTTAGGGTCTAAAACCTTGGAAGTTGTAAAAGGTAATGAAGGTATGGCTTTGATGGAAGCCAATCTGAGGAGTTATGTTCAACCACTGTTGTTCGAACCGCTAAAGTTGGAAGTTCGGGAATTTACACAACCCAAGTTGTCAATCGAGGAATCGCCTAAGCATGAACTAAAGGTATCCCATTTAAAATATGTTTATTTAGGTAATAATTCTACTTTTCCTGTGATTGTTTCAGTAGAACTAACAGAACACCAAGAAAAGCAACTGATTGTTGTTTTAAAGAAATTTAAAATGGCAATTGGTTGGACCGTAGTTGACATACGGGTATAAGCCCTTCTTTTTGTATGCGTAAGACTATTTTAGAGAAAGGTGAGCGAGGTAGAATCAATGGGCAAAGGAGAATTAACCCTATCATGAAAGAGGTGGTATGGAAGGAAGTGATCAAATGGTTAGATGCGGGAATTATCTACCCCATCTCAGATAGTTCTTGGGTAAGTCCGGTACCATGTGTACCAAAGAAAGGTACAATCATGATTGTCGAGAATGAACGTAATGAGTTAATCCCAACGAGAACTATCATGGGTTGGAGAATCTATATTGACTATAGAAAGTTGAATAAAGCCACTCGTAAAGATCATTTTCCGTTGCCTTTTATGGATCAAATGTTAGATCGACTGGCAGGTAACGAATTTTATTTCTTTTTAGATTGATATTCGGGATACAAACAAATAGTTGTAGCCCCGGAAGACCAACATAAAACTACTTTTTCTTGCCCGTATGGTACATTTGCTTTTAGGCGAATTCCTTTCGGCTTATATAATGCACCTGCCACATTTCAGCTATGCATGATGGTAATTTTCACTGGTATGGTTGAAAATTATGTTGAGGTTCTCATGGATTATTTTTCTATTTTTGGAAACACTTATGACATTTGTTTGAGTAATTTGAGTAAGGTACTAAAAAGATGTGATGAGACGAATCTTGTCCTTAACTGGGAGAAATCTCATTTTATGGTTAATGAGGGAATTTTCTTAGGGCTGAAAATTTCAAAAAATGAAATTGAAGTGAATACATCAAAGGTGGATGTAATTGAAAGATTACCACCTCCAATTAGTGTGAAAAGAGTTAGAAGTTTCTTAGGCCGTGCTGGTTTTTTTTTTGTAGATTTATCAAAAATTTTTCAAAAATTTCTAAACCTTTGTGTATGCTTTTAAGAAAAGATATTTTTTTTTAGTTTTAACAAAGCATGTTTAGAAGCTTTTGAGGAATTAAAAACCGGTTAATCTTAGCTCCAATAATTGTTACAACTGATTGGAACTCACCTTTTGAGTTGATGTGTGATGCAAGCGATTTCGCTGTTGGAACTGTGATGGGTCAAAGAACAAACAAACTGTTTCACCCTATCTATTATGCAAGCAGAACTTTGACAAGAGCCCAACTCAATTATACGGTAACTAAAAATGTACTCTTTGTTATAGTTTTTGCTTTTGAGAAGTTTAGTTCATATCTTATATGTACCAAAATTATAGTGTTTACTGATCATGCTGCCATTAAGTACTTACTCACGAAGAAAGATGTTAAACCAAGGCTAATTTGATGGATACTTTTTCTCCAAGAATTTGAATTTGAGATCAAAAACAAAAAAAAGGTGTCAAAAATCATGTAGCTGATCATCTGTCGAGGCTAGAACAAAATGAGGTAACTTCTTCACTTGTTCCAATTAATGAAAATTTTTCTGATGAGCATATCTTCGAAGTAAGTCGAATATATGAAACACCTAAGTTTGCTGATTTTGCCAATTATTTAGCATGTGGAATAATTCCTCGAGAAATTACATACCAATAAAGGAAGAAATTACTTTATGATAGTCCATATTATTTTTAGAAGGAGCCATTTTTTTTTAAACAATGTGCAGATATCATAATCAGGAAGTGCGTAGCTGGAAGTGAAATTGGTGAGATTTTGTACCATTGCCATTCATCTCCGAGTGGGGGGCACTTTGGTGGTTCTCGCATTGCAGCAAAGATTTTACAAGTAGGATTCTTTTAGCCTACAGTGTTTAAGTGTAATAGCCCGTTTTCAATGAAATCAGAACAGTGGTTCAGGACCATAAATCTGAAGTCAAAAAATTTATTTTATTATTATTTTATTTCCTACAGCATGATGGTAATACTGTATAAAAATTTCGTTAAGAAATTTTACCGTTTACATGCTCAATTTGATAAAATGGACTAAATCGCGTAAAGTGTAAAATTTGAGTTCTAGTAGCTAAAAGTATTAAATAGCTATAGAAACTTAAAGTGGAAATGATAATTGACCATAAATAAGATAGTGGAATATGATGGCTTGGCATTTTCTGTAATTTTTAAAGTTTTTAAAGGTTAGAATAGTAATTTGGTAATTAAATGATAATTACAATTAGTAAAAGGCATTAATCTTCTTCATTTCATCAAGCCACGACCAAAAATTTGTTGTTATCCTAAGCTAGGGTTCGGCCATCTCCATTTTTGCTTTATTGGTATGTATTTTTGTCTCATTTTTAATTATTTTTATGTTGTTGGGATTGATGTAACTTAATTTAGCTAGTCCGGGGACTAATTTGTAAAACTGTTAAACTATTAGGGTTTTACCATTGACGCATGTACATGAGTTTTGAAGTTTGATGATAGAAAATGGATGTTTTTGTTAGATAAATAACTTTTGTTAAGAGATTTTTGATGAAATTGTCAAATAGGGATTAAATTGAAAATTAGAAATTTTACAGGGTGAAATTGTAAAATAATTAAAATATAGGGATTCCTAGGGACTTAGTTTAAAATAAAGGTTGAGCATGAGTTTGAAATAAATTTGGGGTGTTCCAAAGACCCATTTGTATGAAGGTTGTGACGCAAAAGGATCCAAGACAAAGTTAGGGTTAAGATGATTGAACCTAAAAATTCACTTCTCTTTATCCCTACCTTTAGCCTAGCCTTATTAAAACCTAATAAAAGACTTATTGATTTGATGATTATACCGACTATATTAGTGGAGAGGAATTGGTAAGTTCAACATATGAAGACCATTAATTAAACCTTGTGATTGCTATGTTTAGTTGATACAGAAAGCATATTGATTGGTGATTATTATATATGATTTGGAAATGAATGCATACTATGACTCATGTTGACATTATGTTGTACTTAGTATAAAGTTTGGGAAAAGTATTTTCATTCGAGCTATTTATTAATAAAAAGTATTTTTAGCACTATTTTGTTGATGCATGATTATGTGTGAAGCTTGATGCTGCTTTATCATTTTGCAAAATTGCCTTATCAAAAGTTGTGATGTGCATGAACATTACTCGGGGACAAGAAATGGTTTAAGTTTGGGGGTGTGTAGACTCAAATTTATATAGGATTTTTCTATATATTTTTACCATATTTTAACTTAATAAATATGTTAATCTTGAGTAATTGTTATTAAAGAATTTTACTTTATTATGAATATTGGACTTGAATTTATAAACTATGTGATATTATGCTTAATCACATGATTTTTGTACATAATTTACATTATTTTCATGTTAAATATTAATATGTGAATTTTCACTATACAGGAGAACCATGTAGTAGATGTGATTAACATAAATGATGCATGGACATGCACACATCCACTTCAGTTGGACGGCAAGACTATGCAAAACTGGGTCAAAATGAATTTAATTTGACCCAATAAAATATGTGCTAAAAGATGGACATGTCTGATTAATTATTGGGCTAAGAAACTGCCTAACAAGGAAGAATGAAAGCCCAAATTCAGAACAAGTAGATGGCTGCCCAAAAATATGCTTTGGGGTATTTAACTAAAGATCCTTGCAATTGGAAAAATATAAAAAATTGGCCCACCAACTTGGTCTTTGAAACCATCCACCTTATGGCTATTAATAGCATTGTTTTGAATTCAAAAGCAAGCAATCAAGTCATCCGCTTTTCCACAATTTGTGGCCGGCCATGTATGAGAGAAAATAGAGGGATTTTGAATTCTATTTTTATCAAATTCTACCCTTTTCTTCACCTATAAATACCACAAACCTTTCCAGTTCTCAAATCATCCATTCATTCATAACACATCCTTCAACACTTATCTCTCATTTATCATTCTCTCTTCTATCTCCCTATTCTTTTCCTTTGCATAGTTATCCATATCTCTTCCATTATTTAGCCAAAAAAGGCTTTTTCAAGACCTTTCTTTGGCTGGCCACCTTAGGAAACCCTTAGCAAAAGGAGCATTGAGTAGAAGGGAGGAACACATCAGTCAGAAAAGATCCGAAAGGTTGATGAACTTAATGAGAGTTTACTCTTTCCTCTTGTTATTTAATTTACTTATGTTTGCTATGTGTCTATTTTTTTATATCAAAAATGATATTTTAAATCCTATTTTCTAGGATAATTTTGTTAAGTCAATGCGATTTATTTAATTCATGATTAACATGTTTGTGCCTCAGTTGATCATGTTTTCAATTAAAATTAAAATTAAGATGTATTTCATTTATACGTGATTGGGTGTATTTAGATTAGCTGAGCGATCCTAACCAGATGATGGCAAGTAGACGCATAATTGAAAAGTGCAATGCTCAATTTAGATCATTAAACCTGACTAAATTAGAGGTTTATAATATCTTGCATAGTTTTTAGGTTTATGTGATTAAACTGTTACAAACATAAATGTCCATGTGATCAATCTTTGCATCTGATTAATTTCACTTAGTTTAAACATCACCATTCAAATTATTGAGTTTTTATATCAAATTGGGATTTATAATTTTGCAATTAATTGATTAACATACACTGTCCTTGTGGAGACGATAACCCATTTTATTTACTTATTACTTGAGCGACTGTGTACACTTGCACAAGTCCCGTTACAGGGGGATATAGCAATTTCCTATACAATTTCGAAAAGGAACAAAAATCTTTTGGGTATCGCAATATTGAGTCCCTGATATTGCGATACACCTGGAATTTCAAAACATAAAATTTTTTGTTTTACACAATGGTATCGCGATACCCAATCTTTAGTATCGTGATACTTCAAACAAAATGGAATGTGGAGAGTCCCAAACCAAGGGATATCGTGATATCCAACCTCGAGTATTGCAATATTCAAGTGGGTTTAGACGATACCCAATTTTTGGTATAGCGATCCACGTGTTTTGGAGTCTTTTTAAGCTTCCAAATACCCCATTCACCTGATTTTACCCTGAAACATTCATTTTAAATCCCTAAAAACCCTCCCCCTCTCTATTTTCTCTCAATCACTCTTTTAAATCCTTTCAAATTTCTTTGAAAACTTTCTTCTTTTTTCTTTTTAGTTTCTTATTTTGTAGGTTTTACACTCTTTTTGCTTGGGAAACATAGGATTTCATCGACTCCATCAGCAAACCCTTAACACGACTTAAGTTTTCCTTTTGTCCTTGAGTTGCATGTGATATTGCTTCCATTGTTATTATTTTTTATATATTTTTCTAGTATTAGTCTTAATTGATTGGGAAATATTTGGATAGTACCTAGTGAACCATTTTCTTAGTTTAGAAAGTGATAAACATGCCCCATAGATCAAAAAAGAGAATAAAATCCCAACTCGAACCAGCATAAGAACCAATGTATGTTCTTGTCAAATTTAAATCAAAAGAGGCTGAAGCCTTTTTCTAAAATATTGAAGGACATACATTTATCCTTGAAAGAGGCTTCGACCTTTCGGCCTCGGATTGTGAAGAAGTTTGGGATGTAGTCCTTTTACATTGATGGATGAACCTCACTATGGTACCGACTACACCTGCCATAATTCCAGTAGTTTTGAATTTTTACTCTAACTTGAAACTTTTTGAAGAAAATAAGGTGTACGTCCAACATAAAAAGGTCGATATATACCCTAGATCTATTAGTGAATATTACGACGTCCCCCATTATGAAAACGATGATTTATCCACTATGGATCTTGATAAATTTAAAATCGTCGATATAGAGGCTATTTTATCATTTTAAGTGAGGGGAGAGGGGAATGGAAACGATAGGGAATTCATTTGTACTTGCATCTCACCCCTACTTAACACTAACACTATTAATTTTTTTCGTGTTGTTTTGTTATATTGTATTTTGTATCGAATGCTAGTTACCCTCGGGAAATGGGTCAACAAGGAAATCTGAAAATGTGTATCAAACATCAAGGTTGGGATCTATTTTCCTCAATTACCAATTTGTGCAGCCGTGCTGGAGTGGTGATGAGGTCTACAGAACAATTTCATCATCCCACAACTAGTATTATTAGAGACACTCTCATGTACCGATTCCAAAAGCTTCATAGAAAACAAATACAAATATTGAACTGGAGGCAAAAACATAAAATGGAAATATGTCCTGCCTCATTGAAGAAATCCACATAGGCAAAGGTGAAAAAGACTGATAAGCCTAGACAATGGGAGTGTAGGTTATGCGATCATGTGCGCTACAACGCAAGACTCCTAGAGCCCATGAAAATAGGTATGGACATGTTCGTAAGAAGCTATGGGGGACAGAGTATGGAATGCCCCGAACGGTCGAGTGACTCATTCGAGGGCAATGAAGATGCGACAGAGCAACAAGAGGAGGAAGATGAAGAGATAGATGATGAGGCTACGAAGGATGATAACTTCGCACCCTATCAAGGAAACTTCAAGAGTGCCTTTGCGTCTGCAAGGTAACCAAAAGGGGACTAGTCTTTCGAAAGCCTAGTGAATGATCTTGGATGCCACTGTCAAAGCCTACTGTGAAAGGAAAAATGGAAAGGCTTGCAAGATCGAGCAAATTTTCCATGGATGATTCGAACTAGTTACATGCTTTTGCATTTTAAATTTACTTATTTTTACGTGACAAGTAAACTATTAAACACTTCTGATTTTGTTTTTGGATATAATTATTTTGTGTTTGGTTTGTTTTAGTTGTTTTTCTGTGTTTGTTTGTCTTATGTGCAGCAAGTAACCTAAAAAACTACATGACATATAGAGCTTCAACGAGGAGGTGAACGCTCGATCTAGTTGGATGCTCCATTCTAGGGAAGTCCGATACCCTCTATCCTTCTTTTGAACATATTAGGCACAATGTGTAGTTTGAGTGTGGAGGGTGCACATAAGCTTTCTGTGTGTTTATGTTTTCTTGTTTATTTGTATGTTTATTTAGTTTTTAGACATTTTTCAAAAAAGTTTCAAAAACTCCAAAAATATTTTTTGTTTTGTTTTTAATTTTTCAAAAATCCAAAAATATTTTTTATTTACATTTTTTGTTTTTGTTATTGCATGGTGCTTGGACTCTAATTGAGTAATAAGTTAGTAGCTATACATATCAAATAAGTATATAAGATTGCCAAACTTGTACACTTTAAATGATACTAGATAATTTCTTACTATTAATTGTAGATTAATTAGTTCTTTTGGTTAATAGGTATAATAGACTAGAGGCAATAACTGAAATGAAAATGTATAAAATGTATCGTAGGATGAAAAAAAATACGGATCCTTGTAGATAAATAATTTGAATTGCTAATTTTTCGTTTACATAGATGTATGCTTAATAGATTTATTGCTAGGTTATTAATTCAAAAAGGACCTGAGGCATTTTTTGTATAGCCTTGAGCCTAAAGGACCAACCTTAAAATCTACATTATCCCTGGTTCCTAAATTTGAGCCATACATTGCCCTTTTTAATGAACCTTTATGTTTGAAATCTTGAGACGAAATTGAGTTCGAAACTCAACCCTTCACAATGCTTAAACTTTGTAATGCACTCTCAAATAAACGTTAAGCCATGGACATCATGCGGTAGGTAGGAACATTACGGAGGTTTCTCACAAAAGTGTACTTGAGTGATTAGTGAAAAGGGATTGAATTAGCTCGTAATTGATTCTCACTAGAAATTGTGCTTAAAAAGGAAAAAAATTGAAAGAAATAAAAGTGAGGATCAAAAGTATTGTGAGAGAAAAGAATAAACAAAGTATAAAGATTCTCAAAATAAGAAAAAGAAAGAAGCATAAAATAGTCTAAAAATCATAGTGCACAAAAGTGAGCTAATATCAACTACCCTCTTCCACATTGTTGGAGAATAAAGGAGGTAAGAGAAGGAGAAATAAGACGGTGAGATGTAACGATAACATTTGGGGGAATTGGGAACAATGACATGTGTTATACTATTCATAGTGCTTGAACTATTTTGAGATAAACTTTCTTTAAATTCCTACCAACCTCAGCCTCAGAACATTACAAGCCTAAAAGACCTTTAGGGCCCGAATAAGTCACCGACGCATTAATTTGTGCATAGCTTGTATTTGTTGGAAAGAACATGAAAAATTCTTTTTAAATATCCATGAGTGATCCGTATGATTTATTTTGATGGATAAAATTTTTACATATGTTCATTTACATTTCCTCTATTGGCACGTTAATTTCTTGAATTAATAACATTTGCATTAGGAATAAGTAAATTAGCTAGATATCTTTCTTAAGCTAAATGTGAAGTAATTCTTGTGCAAATTTGATGTTGTAAGGCTATATAACTTAATTGCTTAATTTAGTCCAATGGTTGTCTTTTTACATGTTTTATGTGTTCGCTTAAAGACAAGCAAAGACTTGAGTGTGGGGGAGTTGATTTGCCATAAATCGAAGTTCCAAATTAGGCTTTTCTAACACACTTTCTCAAGCACAATAGATTTTTAGCATACGTTTTTGTTATTTTCATATTTTTGGGTAATAAGTGAAAATGTCTCATTTTTGTGTCTTTTTTTTATCCAAATTGGCCGATAGTGCCATTAGGAGGCCTAGTGTGTCTTTGAATGATGTAGGGATGTGTCGGAGGTCAAAAATGAGCAAGAACGACACCTAGGGCATGGTATTGCGATATCCAACCCTTGGTATCGCGATACCTTTGACAGTGTAGAAGACCAAGGATTCCTTTCAGTGTATCACAATGTCCCATTTGGGAATCGCAATATCCACCTCCCTAGGAAGAACCCAAGTTTCAATATTGCCCGAGATGTCGCGATATCACCTTAGGGGGAAAAACTTAGACAAAAAGCACAATTTTCATCTACCCAGCCCACCAATCACACAAGGCTCGTGTAGAGGCATTTTTTATGATGAAAAGTCGTCAGAATACACTTCAAAACAACAAAAAATTACTGAGAAGGAAAGAGACACACATTAGCTTAGTTATAGGTTTAGTTTTCTCTAGGTTTTCTTTAGTTTTTATTTGCACTTCTCTAAAGTTTTTATTTTTCTCTTCTTCTACCTCAGATTGGAGATTATTTTTTGCGTTTACTGTTTATTCTTGTTGTTCTTAGTATTATTTAAGTTATTTATCACTATAGCTAAGGTTTATTCACAATTCCAGTCTCTATACTTTGCTTTCAAGACTCTTTAAGCTTTAGTTTAATGTATTTCAGTTTATTTTACTTTAAACCTATTAAAGCTTATTCCTTTTATGCTTCTTGCATAAAAAATCTTAACTTTTATATTTTTCTCAAGCTTTACTTTCATGGTTTTCTTATTTTCCATGTTTATGTTTACTTTGCTTACTTTGAGCATGTGTAGCTAAACCTTTAAAAAGGTTGGTTGATGGCGATGTGGGTAAACTAACATCCCTTGAACAAAGGACTAAATCTTAACAAATTGGACTAATTTGAATAAAACTAAGAACTTAGGTAGTGAAGCCCCAAAGGGAATATTAAGATAAATTCAGACCGGAAGGTAATCTTGTCGTGCACCTGTTCATTAGTCCCGAATTAATCGGCAAGATCAAAAGATAAACCATATCTAATTCGTTTAACTTGGTAAAATTGAGATCGAAAGATAAAATGGAGTCACTTGGTAATTTACGCGATTTATGTCCCTAGTCCGAGATTTGATAAACCTCATTGAAGTAAACCAACCCCTATTAGTTATTTCTTGGATAATCCATCTAGTTTTACATTTCTTGCAATTTGGTTATTAGAATTGAATATTTAATTTTCTTACAAACTCATCTTTTTACGAATTGTCCTACTATAAAACTGTATTAGTCGTTTAAACTCTATACTTTATATTAGTTATTACTCAATTTCCTTTTCCTTTAGGTTCAACCCCTTGGAATACTTCTTTTTTTTCAAAATTATAAATATTACAACGAGCACTGTACGCCTGCAGTAAAACCAAGCTTTGAAAATAGTTTTATAAATTCAATGTTTTAATGTGCATGCATGCAGTCAGTCATTTTCTATTGCTGAGTTTCCACGAGTTTGATGCTATTCTATGATTAGATTGGTTGACTAGGCATAATGCCATGGTTGGCTGCCGAACTAGAAGTGTACGCCTTGCAAGTGTTGAGGGTGAAGAACTATTATTGTCTAATAAACAGTCAGAATTGGTGAATAGAATTATTTTTGTGGTGTCTGCTAGGAACTTGTACAGGATGTAGATGCCTATCTGGAGCTTATCTTGGATATGTCCGAGTCTAGAAGTGAAATCAGCCAAGTACCTATAGTGAGAGAATTCTTAGATATGTTTTCTAAGGAACTGCCTCGTATGACCCTTAAAAGAGAGGTAGGGTTCTCGATAGAGTTGGAACAAGGGATAACTCTTATATCATGCACGCCCTATAGAATGGTGTTGTTGGAGCTTAAGGAATTAATAGAACAGTTGCAAGACTTGTTGAGTAAAATTTTTATTAGGCCTAAAGTGTCACCTTGGTGTGTGCCAATTTTTTTTGTTAAAAAGAATGATGGATCCATGCACCTCTGTATATAGATTATCATCAGTTGAATAAGGTCACAATAAAGAACAAGTACCCTCTGTCTAGGATTGAATATTTGTTTGATTAGTTAAGCGATGCTTCAATTTTCTCCAAGATCGATTTAAGGTTAGGGTATTATCAGATAAAAATCAAGGATAAAGATGTACTAAAGGCAACCTTTCGGTCTAGATGTGGCAACTATGAGTTTTTGGTGATGCCATTTGGGTTGACGAATGCCCAAGTAGTGTTCATGAACCTAATGAACAGGGTATTTCAACCTTACTTGGACCAATTTGTTGTAGTCTTCATTGATGATATACTAGTTTATTCTAGGAATGAAAGGGATCATGAGAAACATTTAAGAAATATGTTGAAGACCTTGCATGAACATCAGTTATATGCAAAGTTCAACAAATGTGAGTTCTGCCTGAAAGAGGTGCACTTCTTAGGACTTGTTATCTCATAAAATGGTATTATGGTAGACCTTGGTAAGGTAAATAAAGATTTGGAATGGAACTTACCTAGAATGTATCTGAAGTTCACAGCTTCCCGGGGTTTATTAAATACTATAGGAGTTTTATGAATGGTTTTTCGACTATAGCATTGCCTCTTACCAAGTTGTTGAGAAAGAATGAGAAGTTTGTATGGAATGATGAATGCCAACAAAGCTTCAAGGAATTAAAAATAGTCCTGATTGAAGCTCCATTGTTAGCAGAACCAGAGCCTAGTGCTGAGTACACAGTTTATACTGATGCCTCTTTAAATGGGTTAGGATGTGTCCATAAGAAGAAATGGAAGGACATAGCTTATGCATTACGCCAATTGAAACCTCACAAGAAAAATTACCTTACGCATGATCTGGAATAAGGAGTAGTGGTCTTGGAACTAAAATTCTAAAGGCACTATCTGTATGGAGAAAGATGTCATATATTTTCTGATCACAAAAGTCTGAAATACTTGATGACCTAAAAGGATTTAATCTACGCCAAAGAAAATTACTCAAAATGTTGAAGGACTATAATCTGATCATTGAGTATCACCCTGGGAAAACAAATGTTGTGGCAGATGCTTTGAGCGAGAAGATTGTAACAACCTTATTGTCCCTTTGAGCTAAAATGACAATGTTTGATGATGGAGCCTTACTGTTGGAGCTAGTTGTGAAACCAACCTATCTCTATCTAATAATAAAAGAACAAATCCAATATGTCTAGTGTGACAAGTTTAAATAAATGATGTTGTCTGGTAAAGCATTGAACTTTAGTGTAGGCAATGATGGCGAACTCAGGTTCAGAAAAAAGTTGTTTGTTCAAATAGGATGTGCGATGAGAAAAGAATTGTTAAAGGAAGCTCATTAAGGACATTTTTCACTCCAGCCTGGTAGTATCATGATGTACAGAGATCTAAAGGACTCCTATTGGTGGTCGGGTATGAAGAAAGAAATTTCGGAGTATGTTTCAACTTGTCTAACTTGTCGGAAGCTTAAGATGGAACATCAAGTCCCTTCTGGAAAGCTTTATCCTTTGAAAATTCCTGAATGGAAGTGGGATAAGGTCACCATGGATTTTTTCTCGGGGTTACCCCTCAATCTGTCCAAGAAGAATTTTATTTAGGTGGTAGTTGATCAGCTTACAAAGTCAACTCATTTTCTTCCAATGAATACCATTTATTCCTTCGAGAAATTAGCTGAATTGTTTATTGCTAAAATGGTACACCTGCATGGGGTACCTTCATCCATAGTGTTTGATAGGGATATGAGGTTTACTTCATGGTTCTAGCATCTGTTACAGCAATCATTGGGAACTAAACTGAAATTCAACATTGCATTCCATCCTTGGATTGATGTTCAATCCAAAAGAGTTTTTCAGGTATTTGAGGATATAATGTGTTTCTGTGTGATCAATTTTGGAATAAATTGGGAGAAGTATGTCCCTCTAGTTGAATTCGCGTATAATAACAACTATCATGCCAGCTTGAAGATGTCTCCGTTCGAAGCCTTGTGTGGTAGAAGGTGGAGGAAACTACTTATTGGATAGAATTGAGCGAGAGAAAGATAGTGGATCCAAACTTGGTGTGTGAAATAGAAGAGAAAGTTGTTGTCATTCGTAGTCACTTAAAGGCAGCACATGACTGACAGAAATCATATTTGGATTTAAGAAGGAAAGAAATATCTTTTGAAGTAGGAGATAAAGTACTTTTGAAGGTTTCTCCATGGAAAAAGATTATCTATTTTGGTCAAAAGGGAAAATTGAGTCTGAGGTTTGTAGAGCCGTATAAGGTCTTGGAGAAGGTTGGACCTATGGCGTATAGATTTGCTTTTCCTCCTAAGTTATTAAATATCCACAATGTATTCCATGTATCAATGTTTAGGAGATATAGATCCAACCCTGATCATGTGATACATGTTGAAGAACTTGAAGCTGAGCTAAACCTGTCTTGTGAAGAAGAGCCTGTCTATATTCTTTCTAGAGAAGTTAAGGAGTTGAGAAATAAAAGGATTTCCTTGGTTAATGTGGTATGGAGGAATCATATAACTGAAGAAGCTACCTAGGAAAGAGAGATCTTAATGAAAGATAAGTGCCCTCAGTTATTTTCAAGTATGAATTTTGGGGACAAAATTTCCTAAGTGGGGGAGATTTGTAACATCCCACCTGGCGAAGTCCTAATGCTCGAATACTATTTATAGAAGTAAGGCATATAGAGTAAGTTCTAAGTATAAGAATTCTTTGAGTTCACCTTCCGACGAAGTCTGCATGATGCGAGCTTGGTGGTTTGGTAGACTCTTTTAAAGAGTATACACCACCCCAGTTGTTAGACGAAACATTAAGCCCTTAGTGTTAAGACCTTATTTTGAATGAATCATATGCTTTATTATTATTTTATTTATCCTTGTTGAACAATCTGGTTAGATGAACAAGAATTTTGTTAGTGTAGGACTAAGTTTCTGTAACCTGTCAAACACGCATTTATAATGAGAGAGAAGTGCTTAGTCACAAGGAACAACGGGTTTAGAGGGAAATCAAACTTATCCACTAAGTTTTTCCTTCCGTGTATATTTTTTTAAAGTAAACATTGGCTTTCTGAGCAAGTTTTATGCTTTTTTAGCAATTATATTTTCTTTCCAAACTCTCTCAGCAAGTTTTTCTCCCGAAAATCTCTAGACTGAAGATTTTCTTAAAGACTTGGGTTCACTGTACTCAGCCAACTCCATCATCTTTTGGTACCTTATAAATATCGATGAAATTTAAGTTATTTTCATGGCTATTTACGATACGCTAGGGTTTTATGCTTTAGGGTCTGTTTGAGGTGTGAGGGAGGAAACTTCTAGATTTTGTGTTTCCTGTTAATGTTCATATTTAACTTGATTAGTTTTTCTGGTAAAATGATTTGATAAGTTAACTCTTTATATTATAGTTCAAGAAACTCTTGAAAACTCTCGTGATAAGGGCAAGGGTCTTGCTATCTTATCCCATAAGAAGATAAGTTCTGTATGAGAATGAAGATTCATGGCTATAAATCTGAGTTAGTTGTCTGTGTAAATGTAGTAAGGGTCTCTCTTCATGTTTAACCCATCGACCATTGTCTCTAGAATGAACAATATGAACTGAGTTGTGAAAATTAAATCATGGTGATGCCTTCAAAGAAATGAATGTTGAACTAGTAGATCGCGATACATGAAAGGGATTATGTTGCCTATGGTAATGCATGTGTTAATGCAAACCAATTTTGTACCAACCTGTTTTCAGTGGTTTCGAAAATAGTGATTTTGGGACCACAATTCTGACTTGTGTGTTAGTGTTTTCTTAATTATTTGTTATTTATAGGGTTATTACAAGGACGTATTAAAATATGGTTAAGAGATTTTAATGTTTAGATAGTTAATTCAGTAAAAATGACTAAATTGTAATTATTGAAAAAGTCAATTACTACTAGCTTAAAGGAGTTAACTCATTAAAGAAACATGATTGAAGGAATTAAAAGGGTAATTAGACTATAATATGTTAGGGTGTATGGTTCATGCATATGTTCTATTGAAATTTTAAATTATTTGTAAAGGTAAATTTATTGGGAAATGTGTTCATATTGTAGTAAACATGTAACTGTTTTCTATTTATTTGAATGATGAATAAATGAATAAAGTTAATTTCACATTTCACTATTATGTCTTTTGTATTTCTGTCTTTTATATTTTGCATGTATAGAAAAATTGTGACAAGAAAATATTAGCTCATTGATTCTCTAAGTTCAAACTGAAGATAAGTGGCATTGTAGGAACTTTTACATTGCGAGAAAGACAACTTATTTCCATAGATAATCTAAACAAGTCTGTAATCCCGTAAGAGAATCAAAGTGAGAATTTGATTCAAATAATGAGAAGGATTATTATGTCATCTAAAATTCCATTTAGGGAGATGGCTAGTCTTGGCTATCGAGCTGTTGACTCCGTGGGTAAAGACATACATCTATTCATTGATAGAATTATACATTAGACTGGACTCAAAGATGAATTAATTTTGAATCCGTTTGAGAATTAATTCACTTGTGACATTCATGGGGTGTTTTACTTAAATTCTGAGTTAGTCATTAGTCATTCGTATGCAACACATATGCTTTAATATAAATGGAGGATTATGCTCTAAAGATGATTGAGCCCATAGTCGGTATATTGGGTACTATACTTGCACTGACAGTGTACGCTTGCACATTATTGTTGTGATGTTAAGCAGCCGATCAAGTTTTTGGCATCGTTGCTAGGGATGGCGATTGTTTGATGTTCATTTTTGTTTTTGTGTGCTTTTGCACTTTATTTTCCTTATATAATATTTAGTATTCACTAATTGGTTTTTCTTTGTTGCTATTTATTCAACTTCATTTTAGGTGTTTTATGACCCGAAGCAAGTCAGATTTTCTTGTCGATTTTGATCCAAAAATTGAAAAAACTATTCGGAGTAGACTTCGAGAACAAAGAAATATGACTCTACCAGGGGACAATACAGTCATACCCTCGATGCAACAGCAAAATGTTAATAACCCATTGTTGCCACAAGATGCTCACATAAAAAATACGACTATACGAGATTTGTAGTACCTGTCTTGGATGATTTACAATCGAGAGTTGTTAGGCCAGCAATCCAAGTTGGGAATTTTGAACTCAAGCCAGTAATGTTTTAAATGTTGGACAATATGTTGGACTACAACATGAAGATGTGAGAAAACATCTTAAGTTTTGCGATTTAACTCACCAAACAATGAATGCTCGTCTTCTAAATGATATTATTGCTTATCATCAGCTGGATGATGAAAATCTTCACACCACATAGGAACATTATAAATCTTTACTTCAACATTGTCCCATGCACGGCATTCAATCAGAAACACAAATTGAGATTTTTTATAATGGGCTGAATTCACATACAAGGAATCTTGTCGACGCATCAGCCAATGGACCTCTGCTAGATTGTACTTATAATGATGCTATGAGAATTCTTGCGAGAATTGCTTAGAATAATTTTCAATACCCTATCTCCAGAGCCGCAAAAGGTAAAATTACTCCAAGAGTTATTGAATTGGATGCAATAATAGCACTAAGTGCTCAAGTTTATTTTCTCACAAACATGATTAAAAATATGCAAGGGACTAGTGGCGTTTCACCTATACAAGTCGCTCAGCAAGTTGATGTTCCTACTTTTTATTGTGAGATTTGTAGTGACAATCATAGCTATGAATATTGGTTGTATGTGGTCATACCATTTGTATAAGGCTCGATTATGTTTATTTTGCATGTCTTATTATAGCTTATGTATATGTGCATTTTTTGGTGTAGGCTTATACCATTTTGGGTGAGAAATATAGCTTGTAAAGTGGTCTAATTTCATCCACACGGGTGTCTGTCTCAGCCGTGTGTCCCATGTATCTTTTAAAGGGTTGCAAGTCAGGCTGTACACGGCCTAGCACACGGCCTGGCACACGGGTGTGTGGCTTGGATGTGTGACCCAAGTCAGTTAGTTACATGGGTAAGGACACGGCCTGGGACACAACCGTGTGTCCCTATTTTGAATGCCCATACGGCCTAAGACACGGGCGTGTTCCTTGGCCGTGTGTCCCCTACAGCTTTAAAAATTTGTAATGTTTTATGAAAAATTCTATGAGTTTCTGATTTAGTCCTGACTTGTTTCTAACATCTATTTAGGTCCTCGAGGGCTCGTATAAGGGACAATATGTATTATTTTGATTGGTTTTATTATGGATATTGATAAGTTATGAAATGATCGAAATTCTATTTATTTCTACTATAAACTCTGGTAATACTTCGTAACCTTGTTCCAGCGACGGATACGGGTTAGGGGTGTTTCATTTATTGGAATCAGATCTATGATTTAGTCGATTCTTGGACTGAACATAGCGTGTATGAATCTGGCTATACATGCCATTATATAACCTATGATAGTGTGATATCTCTTGACCATTTTAAAACATGTTTTCATATAGTAATGATATCCAACCGAGCTGACTCTGATGAAGTAGAGAGCAACGCTCAAACCTTCATTCACAAAGTAGCTTTAAGAGATACGAGGCCCATATCTAAGGGCCGAGAAGGAGAGGCTAAGTAAGCCTTCTTCCACATGATTAATGAGTGGTTCACTAAGTTTGTACAGACGAACCCGACTGCTCAACAACGTCCAACCCCTCTTATTCCCAAATCAGTTCTGATTATTCCTCAAAGTATGGAACAAATCTGAGTTAGTAAGCCTCCTGTTGATGAGATACGTAAGTACGAGGCTGAATAATTTCGAGCTACAGCCGAGAATGATCCCAAGAGAGCTGAATTCTAGTTAGAGAATACGATTAGGGTTTTTAATGAGCTATCCTGCACACTAGCTAAATGTGTTAAATGTGCGGTATCGTTGTTGAAAGATTCAGCGTATTAGTGGTAGAACACGTTGACTTCAGTTGTGTCGAGAGAGTGGATCACTTGGGAAATTTTCCAAACTTAGTTCCGAAAGAAATACATCAGTTAGAGGTTTTTGGATAAAAAATGTAAAGAATTTCTAGAGCTTAAACATGGTCATATGACAGTATCAGAGTATGAGCAGGAATTTTTCAGATTGAACAAATATGCCCGAGAGTGTGTTCCGACTGAGATCGCTATGTGTAAAAGATTCAAAGATGGGTTAAACGAAGAGATAAATCTTCTGGTGGGAATTTTAGAATCGAAAGAATTCATTGTACTGGTTGACCGGGTACATAAGGCTGAAGAATTGAGTAAAGAGAAAATACGTGCAGATTTTGAAGCTAGAGACTCAAAAATGAGATCAACTGGGAAGTCTTATCAATCAGTATAAAAGAAATCAAAAGAACATTACAACCGTTCTACTGCTTCTGTAGGATATTCTATTTGAGACAGAGGCACCCGACGCTCCAATCCTAAACCTTAGGCTACATCTGTAGCAAGTGTGGTTAGTTTCAGAGATACCAGACCTGAGTGTAAGCACTGTAATAGACCATATTATGTTGAGTGTTGAGTGAAGAGCAGAGCGCGTTTCTGGTGTGGTTCCTTAGACCACTAGCTTAAAGATTGCCCAAGGAAAACTGAGAAAGAGAAAGCTCACACCATGAGGCCGAGCAATACTGCTGCGAGAGATAGACCACCTCATAATCCTAGAAATATGAGTGGTAGTCGTGATATTACAAAAGATTTTGCTGTGAGATCCGAGGCACGGTCACCAACTAGGGCTTATGCTATTCGTGCTTATGAGGTTGTTTCTGCGCTAAATGTTATTACCGGTATTTTCTCTATTTATGATACTGATGTTACTGCTTTGATTGATCCGAGATCAACCCATTCATTTGTTTGCATGAATTTAGTATCTAGTAAAAATTTACCTATTGAGTCTGTAACACCCCGAACCCGAGACCGACACCGGAGTCGGACACGAGATGTTAACAAACTTTGAAAAATTTTTCCAGACACTGCCCAGTCTGAGTACTAGTCGCTTCAAAAATCATATCTTGAGTTTCACAACTCAAAAATCAGTTTTGTGATTTTTCCCTGAAACTAGACTCATGTCCCCACCTATGGATTTTTTTCTAGAATTTTTGGTCGGGCCAATTAGTACAGTTTATTAGTCAAAGTCTCCCATGTTACAGGGGTCGACTACACTGACCTTTTCCCATTACGACTGGGATATCTCTCTGCACAGAGCTTCAATACTGATGCCGTTTGTTTCTATGGAAACTAGACTCAGAGAGGAATCCATACATATATGGTATGACCCCTAATTATCTCTGGTCAATTTATAGTGAATTTCCAAAGGCGGAACAGTGAATCCAGAAACTGTTCTGGCCCTGTTCCACAAGAACCCGAATATCTCTTTCTGTACTGTTCCTATAATTGTTTCGTTACTTCCATATGAAAGTAGATTCATCAAGGTTCGATTACATAATTTATTCACTATTTAATTCCACTCCTACGAATTCTTGTGATTTTTCCAATCCACACCACTGCTGCTATCAGCTTCTGTTTTCAAAGTGAACCTTACCTAATTTGGGGTTTCATGGACCAACTAGGGCCTTGTCATACATAAGCCCACATATGATCATACTTAGCCATTCTAGTGGCTGATCATTTGCTCAACACTTCCATTCCAACATAGTTACATCATGAAACCATCTATACATTCATAAATACGAATGGTCTAATGCCATACTCCACTTCTACAAGCCATTTTCGCATGGCTGTACACTTATACATTTCATAAAGTACTCGAAAGACAACAATGGGTAGTCCTATACATGCCATAACAAAATTCAACCAAAATAGTACCCAAAAGAGCCTTTGATAGTGTGGGCGACTTTGACTTCAAGATCCCGAGTCCGATAGCTGGAGAACCAAAAATCTATAAAACAGAGGAGCAATATAACGAGTAAGCAATTTATGCTTAGTAAGTTTGAGCAAGGAATTCCAGCATGCACAAAGAATAGCACACATTTAGTTAAACGGAATATTTCATAATACGCAATTTACCGATGTCAAACTTGCTTCACAACATTAACAACCCTTATGTACATACACAATAAACTAACTTGGCCGAAGGCCGGTAGCTCGTTTATCAACTGAGCGAACATTTATTTGTAAGGCTCGATTAAATTTAACACATACGTAACATATCCCCATATTGGGATGTTTTTCGAGTATTCGCTGGAATTTTACAGCAAGCTCATTCATTACCAAATCACGTACCTTCGGGATTTAACCGGATATAGCTCCTCGTTCAAATGCCTTCGGGACATAGCCCAGTTTTAGTAACTCACACAATGCCTTCGGGACATAACCCGGATTTAACAACTCGCACGAATGCCTTCGGGACTTAACCCGGATTTAACAACTCGCACGAATGCCTTCGGGACTTATCCCGGATTTAGTATCTCGCACAAAGGCCTTCGGATCTTAATCCGGATATATTCACTTAGCACAAAGCCTTCGGGACTTAGCCCGGACAGCATTCAATTAATCATGCACATCTAACAATAATTCATGGCACATTCATATTTCATTTTCGTTTACGAAACTCAAACACAAGGCACATATTGTCCTTGCACATTCGGCTCAATAGCCACACATAGAGCATGATTTAATCACATCGAAATTTAAGCTCTCTTACTCAAGAACTTACCTCGGGTGTTGTCGAACGATTCCGCTAGCTATTCAACCACTTTTTCCCTTTATCGGATTTATTTCCCCTTTGCTCTTGAGCTTAATCAAACAAATAAATTGATTTCATCATTTAGGTATCAAAAAGATGAACACAAGGCACTTAGCCCATATTTATACATTAGACATTAAAGTCTCATACATGCAAAAATCATGCATCAACACAACATATTAGCTAATTTCTTTCCCCTTGGCCGAATATGCATGTCTATTTTTGGGGTCGATTTCAACACTTAATACACACATATACACACTAGTAAAGCATCCTCCCCTTTTCATCAATTCAACACATGCATTGCTCATTAACATGCAAAGTTACATTCGGCCTTAGCACACATCTTGCTAGCCGATTTTTCTCCATTTAGCAACCAATGCACATATGTGCTCACACAAAAATGCTAAAAAGGAGGTTCAAGAATCATCAAGCCATCATCACATGCATCATTTACAAGCTTCATATTTTGCATGCAATGGCATTAACACAACCTCCACCTAGGCCGAATCTTAACTCATCCTCATACCTCATCACCACAACATCAAACATCAACCAAGAATGATGCATCCATGGTCAAGTGCCATCTCCATCACATAGCAAGATTTAGACCATGGGCTAGGTAGAACTCAAGCTAACAACTAAATCATGCATGCATCTCATGAAACATCATCAAACATACCTTAGCCTAGCTACATGCATGGCCGAATCTCTTCACCTTTCTTCTTCTTTCCTCCTTAAAATTTTTGGCCAAGGATGAACCAAAGGATGAGAAATTTTTTTCTTTGTTTTTCTTTCTAATTTAGGCTAAAATGAAGGTGAGAAAGGATGAACACAAATTTTCTCCTTTCTTCTCTTTAGCTCACGGCAATGGGGGGCAACTACACATTTTTTTTCTTTTGTTTCCATTTCTTTATTACCCATACTCCTTATTTTATTCTTCCACTAACAAAACATGTTTCATGACATGTTTTGCCCATCATTCTTTGTCATGGCCGGCCACTACTCATTAGGGGGGGAATTTGACATGCAAGTCCCCCTTTGTCCACATGCACTAATAGGTCCTCACACATTGACCTATCACATTTAGAATTTTCTCACATAAGTCCTATTGACTAAATTCACATGAAATCAACCAAATTGAAGCTTGAAATTTTCACACATTCTTAATTACATATTCTAGACAATAAGTATCACATTCAAACGTTTCGGTGACTCGGTTTAGCGGTCCCGAAACCACTTCCCCACTAGGGTCAACTTTGGGCTGTCACGGAGTCCACTGAATTCGTGGTTAAAGTATCGAACCCTCTAGGTCAGTATGTGCTAGTTGATGAAGTCTGTAAGAATTACCTTTTAATGACTTGTGGTTACAATTTTTTGGCTGATTGGATGCTATTATCGTTTGATTAATTTGATGTGATTCTGGGTATGGATTGGCTAACTCTGCATGATACTGTTGTAAACTATAGATGATAGCTTATTATTTTGAAATGTCAAAACGGTGAGACGCTTCGTACTGAATCAGATCATTTGAGTGGGTTACCTATTGTTATATCAGCTATGTCGGCACAGAAATATGTGAGAAAAGGTTGTAATGCTTATCTTGCTTATGTACTGGATACTAAAGTGTCTGAATCAAAGCTTGAATCTGTGCCAGTGGTTTGCGAGTATCTCGATTTATTTTCGGAGGAGTTACCTGGATTACCGCCGATCAGAGAGGTTGATTTTACTATAGAACTTGTATCGGGAACATCACCAATCTCAATAGCACCTTACAGAATGGATCCTACCGAGTTAAAAAACTTGAAAGCATAGCTGCAAGAGTTGACAGATAGAGGTTTTGCTCGACCTAGTTTTTCACCTTGGGGTGCACTAGTTCTGTTCGTTAAGAAAAAGGATGGATCGATGAGATTGTGTATAGATTACCGTTAGCTCAACAAGGTTACAATCAAATATAAATATCCACTACCTCGAATTGACGACCTATTCGATCAATTGAAAGGTTCCATAGTATTCTCAAAGATTGATCTTCGTTCTGGCTATTATCAACTACGAGTGAAAGATTCTGATGTGCCAAAAACTACATTTAGAACCAGGTACGGACATTATGAATTTCTTGTGATGCCGTTTGGTTTAACTAATGCACCTGTAGTATTTATGGATTTGACGAATAGAATCTTCAGACCATATTTAGACAGATTTGTTATGGTATTCATTGATGACATTCTGATCCATTCTAGAGATGAATCCAAGCATGATGAATATTTGAGAAATGTTTTGCAAACTCTGTGAGATAAAAAACTATTTGCTAAAGTTAGAAAATGTGAGTTTTGGCTCCGAGAAGTCGATTTTCTGGGACATATTGTATCGGCTGCAGCCATCAGAGTTGACCTGAGTAAAATTTCTACAGTTGTTGACTTGAAACCACCAAAAAATGTATCTGAAATCAAAATTTTTCTGGGATTAGCTGGTTAGTACCGAAGATTCGTCAAAGGGTTCTCAATGATAGTTACACCGATGACGCGGTTATTACAGAAAGATGTGAAGCTCTATATGGTTGTAGATGCTGAACACCGCTATACTAGACTGAACTCAATGAGAAAAAATACACGGGGTTGATTTGATTCATGAAACTAAGGAAAAAGTGAAAGTAACCTCAGATAGCTTGAAAGCAGCTTCAGATCGTCAGAAATCATATGCGAATCTTAAACGTAAAGATATAGAATTCTAAGTCGGCGATAGAGTATTCTTAAAAGTTTTTCCCTGGAAGAGAATTCTTCGATTTGGTCACAAAGGAAAGCTAAGTCTGTGATTTATCGGGCCGTACGAGATTACTGAAATAATCAGACCTATTGCATATCGATTAACTTTACCGTCAGAACTTAAAAGAATTCATAATTTCTTTCACGTGTCTATGTTATGACGGTACCGATCTGACCCTTCACATATTATCTCCCCGAAGGATGTTGAGATTCAGTTTGATATGCTCGAGAGGTGAAAGAATTAAGAAATAAGAACAGAGCTTTAGTAAAAGTTCTTTGGCCACGACACGGAATAGAAGAAGCCACTTGGGAATCTGAGGAAGCTATGAGAAAGCAATATCTGAACCTCTTTTCAGGTACGATTTTTTAGGGCGAAAGTCCCTTTAGAGGGATAGTTGTAAGAGTCCGTTTTTAGTGAAATTAGAACAGTGGTTTTAGGACCACAAATCTAAATTTTTTATTATTTTATT
The DNA here is from genome assembly GCF_007990345.1 of Gossypium hirsutum. Taxonomy (NCBI): domain Eukaryota; kingdom Viridiplantae; phylum Streptophyta; class Magnoliopsida; order Malvales; family Malvaceae; genus Gossypium; species Gossypium hirsutum. Next base: position 48,928,543 of record NC_053442.1, on the reverse strand, counting down.
TATGGTCTACAGCATGATAGTATTACCATATAAAAATTTCATTAAGAAATTTTACCATTTACAGGCTCAATTTGATAAAAAGGACTAAATCACATAAAGTGCTAAAGTTCAGTTCTAATAGCTAAAGGTATTAAAACCGATCACATATCCGACGATGTACGACGATTACCGAGCCCCGTTTAAACCTTAGGACTTCGTAGGATACAAATGACATGTCATTAGGGTTACCGATTTGGTTGTGGTCCTGCATGTGAGCTTACCGATTTCAGCTCGTGAGAGTTTTTCGATTTCCAAATCGGGAGAGCATAATGATTCATAGCTTGTATGAGCATACATGTATAAGAATTGATGGATTACAGTTTAACACACTATGTGTGAGCTATCCCGTGTATCCAACTGTATTCTAAATGGTTTAACGGGCAATGTTCTGATACGGTATGGCATGAGTTCGATACGAACTATTGTAGGTATAGATATGAATTACATGGAAAATGACATTACACGGTATATAGGTATATGAAATGGATGATACATGTTTATGTAATTTGATTAATTGTTGAGCTCATCCATGACTTGGTTTATATATGTGTTTTACATGGCTAATATGTTGGTGAATATGTGCTTAGGAATTTAGCCAAATTGAGTTGGAATATGCTATCTTTACTTACCTAAATTATGACTAAATGGTAAGTTAAATTCTATGTTATACGAACTTACTAAGCTTAAATGCTTGCTCTGTTTATTTTTCATGTTTCATAGTAAACCGAAAGCTCATTTAGGTTGGAAGCTTGTCGAAGCTATACCACACTATCCATCGGATCCTATGGTACATTTGGTTGTTTAATTTTGGTTATAATGACATGTAAAGGTTCTTTTGGCTAATGTTGGCCTATATGTTTTGTTGTGATTAAAGCCATTTGAGTTGGCTTGTGTTTTGGTATATTTTGGTATGTATATATGTGGCCTTAATATGGTTGTTGTTTGGCTTGATTGATGGTTGAATGATGAAAGGTAGAATGATAGTTATATGTGCATATTGTATAAGTGTTTTGTGAGTTGGTGAATTTGTACCTTGTAGAATGATAGTTATATGATCAATTGGTATGTTTTGGTAAAGTGATCTACATGATATGTAATGATGCAATTATGCATATAACTTAGTTGAAAATTTGGTTATATTGAATACATGGTTAAACATGTTTACAATTGTCATTTGAGGTGCCTCAGGGCATATTGGTTGTATGTGGTCATACCATTTGTATAAGGCTTGATTATGCTTATTTTTGATGCCTTATTATAGCTTGTGTATATGTGCATTTTTGGTTGTAGGGTTATACCATTTTGGGTGAGAAATATGGCTTGTAAAATGACCTATTTTCGTCCACATGTGCAGAGACACGGGTGAGTGTCTCAACCATGTGTGGCAAAAGCCAAGTGACACAGTCATGTGTCCCCTATATCTTTTAAAGGGTTGTAATTCAGGCTGTTACATGGCCTAGCACACGGCCTGGCACACGGGCGTGTAAGGCTACTTCGAAGGGCACACGGCTTGGCATACAGGCGTGTGGCTTGGCCATGTGACCCAAGTCAATGAGTTACGCTGGTAAGGACACGGGCGTGTGTCCCTATTTTGAATGCCCAAACGGCCTAAGACATGACCTGACCACACGGCTGTGTGGGTCACACGACTTGGCCATATGGTTGTGTGACTCACACGACCTGGCCACATGGCTGTGTGACCCCTACAGCTTTAAAAATTTGCAATGTTTTTTGAAAAATTCTACGAGTTTTCGATTTAGTCCTGACCTATTTATAACGTGTATTTAGGGCCTCGAGGGCTTGTGTAAGGGACAATATGTATGATTTTGGTTGGTTTTATTATGAATATTGATAAGTTATGAAATGATTGAAATTCTTTTTGTTTGTACTGTAAACTCTGTTAATACTCCGTAACCTTGTTCTGACGATGGATACGGGATAGGAGTGTTACATTTATTAATATTTTGTTGTCGCATCGGGGGTATGGCAACATTGTCCCCTGGTAGAGCCATATTTCTTTATTTTCGAAGTCTACTCCGAACAATCCTTTCAATTTTTGGATCAAAATCGGTAAGAAATTTTGACCTTTTTCGGGTCATAAAACACCTAAAATAAAGTTGAAGAAATAGCAACAAAGAAAAACCAATTAGTGAATACTATGTATTACATAAGGAAAATAAAGTGTAAAAACACACAAAAACAAAAATAAACATAAAAAAATGCAATCCCCAGCAAAGGGGCCAAAAACTTGATCGGCTGTTTAACGTCACAGCAATAATGTGGAAGCATACACTGCCGATGCAAGTATATTAGACAGATGTGAGTCTGTCAGATATCGATCCTACAAAGATGGTTGTCTTTTGTCTATTAATGTCAGTACAGTAACTAGATAGAAACAAGATAAATTGTGAGGATAGTTGTCGGAGCAAGAACTTGAAAACGATAAAAGAAAATATGATAATGATAAACTGGGATCCCCAACATGAATCTTCAACAGAATATTAAGTACTCACAAGGTATAAAAGGATAGGTGATTATCGAGGCAATAAATTTCAATGTATATCTTACCTAGCATCACTCCTCTATTTAATCTGAGACTAAAACATGCACATTAACCCCACCTTCTGATGATGGCAATATGGCATTATTAAGAACAAGTGGACTGAATTCTTCTAATCCTCGCTCAACTTTCGTTGTAATGCTTGTTGGCTCGAACTGTCACTGCACTTTCCAATGTCAGTGACTGCAATAACACTTCCATGTTAAGAAACATTCAAACCCCAACATTAAGTAATAAAAGCAATATTGAATAAGATAACATTTAACCAAGATTTAATGTGTACTTCCATACAAACAGAAAATAAAGAGTAATCACTAGCATTTAGAAAGAAATAAGAAAGAATTGAGTGGACAAAACTATCCCTAGACAACTCGACTGAATCTCTCTATTCCCTCTTGTCTCGCAGTTAGGTCTTCTCATCAGAAGCTAATCTGCATAAGTTTTCATGTTGACTCACCCGTAAGAGGCTTAAGCTGCCATAGCCACAAGCTTCAAGGTAGGATGAAAAAGATGATGGTAAAAAAAAAGCTCTTCTCCCCCTATTTTTCTTCTCACGTCAACCTTTTATGTCCTCCTCCAACAGTACAGGTATCCTTTCCTCAGAATTATTTTGTCCTTGTACGTACAGATTGGTTATACCAAACTGGACGGCTACGCATTTTTAGTTCTTATTCAAACAGCTGTCAGGTGAGGTGACAATTCTGGATGAAATTTGGGATTAACTTATGCAGTGACACTAATGCAAATAGATAGCAAAATTAAGGATAAAATAAGCTAGGATTCATTGAGTTATAAAATGCAATTTACTAAATGTAAAATGCTAAAATATATGCTAAGGATAACTAAATGGGAACACTTTAACCAATAAGTAAGGAGGAAAACCTATGTTCTTTCTAGCTCTATCAGTGAATTAGCTACTTAAACCCTTAAACAATCATTAATCATGTGTTTTAAATAATAAAAAAATCAATATCAATTAACTTTTACAAACTTTATGATTTAGTCCTTTTTACTAAATTAACTATCAAAACGTTAAATTTGCTGGACCAAATTTTAATACACCTATATAATAAATTATTTAATAAAAATGTTTATGGGTTCAGTGTACAAACACAAGGACCCGATATCTCATTTTCCAAAACCACTTGACTTTAGGGACAAACCACTTGTACTTAACTATTCGTTTAATTAGCAAAAACTATCAAATCAAAATTCAATATAATATTATATTTGACTCGTAAATAGTAAATATTAAAAAATAATATTTACGGACTCACTCATTGGAATTGTGGTCCCAAAACCACTGTTTCAACACCACTAAAAAATTATTTGTTACAACTCTTTCCCTTAGGAAATTTTTTCCTTGAAATTTCTTACCTGGAATAAGTTCGGTTATTGTAAACTCATACACTCTTTGGTTTTCCAAGTCAAATATGTCCTAACTAGCTTGTCCACACTCAATTTTTGACCAATATAACAAAATTCTACATTTCTTTCCATAAAACCTTCAAAGGATACCATTTTATTATTAGACTAATATCTATTATTATAAGCGGACTCAGTCAACGGTAAATAATTTTCCCAACTACCCTCGAAATTGATGATACAACATTTTAACATGTCCTCAAGAATTCGAATTACTCATTTGCACTACCTGTCTGAATATGGTTGAAAGGATGTATTGAAGTTAAGTTTAATACCTAGAGCCTTGTAAAGTTTACTCCAAAATCTAGAGGTGAATTTCAAATCCCGATCAAAAATGATAGACAATGAAACTCCATGCAATCTAACATATTTTGATACATGCAATTTACCTAACATTTTAAGCGAGTAATCTGTTCTGACCGGAATAAAATGAGTCGGTTTCATTACTCTATCAACAATAATCTAGATCAAGTTTTTCTTTATTGGCGTCGAAAGTAGTCCAGATACGAAATCCATCGTGACTCGCTCCTATTTCCATTTGGAAATTATAACAGGCTATAATAACTCAAATGAAACTTGACGTTCAGCTTTGACCTATTAACATATCAAACATCTCGATATAAAGTTTGAAATTTCATCTTTCATTCTTGGCTACCAATAACTCTATTTCAAGTCAATACACATTTTGTTGTTGCCTGGGTGAATCAAGTAGACACTGCTATAAGCCTTGTGTAAAATGTCTCGTTTAATCTCAGAATTTATTGATACACAACCCAAACTATTGAATGAAACATCACTATAACGAATTAATTCCTTTCCTGATTCAGGCTATCACATCCCATATTTTTTATTGTATGTGCGTAGGAATGAGAACAAGGGAATGTGTAGTCTAATGGTTTAATGACTATTTAACTATCTTAGTGGTCCAAGGTTCAAGTCCTAGTGTTCACACTTCTCTTATTTAATTTTTTTAGACATATTTTCCATGTGTTTTAGTGCTTTTCGTCCACCCATGTAGTCACCATAATTAGGAGGATCCCTTTCCTCTATTAGAGTCAAACTTACCTTAAGTTGAGGGAGCATGATCCCCCTTTTCACTCCATGTCTCCCTCTTCTTGCCAAAACTTCGTATATTTCCTATTTGTTGTGGTTCATTCAACCTAGTCACAGTTGACCAAGCTTTCACGCCCTTTGTTTTCCCTACCTCATTATTGTTTCCATTCTTTCACTTTTTCATTTCTTTTCTCATCCATTTCCTCTCCTTTTGCAAAATAATCACCACTCTTTTCTTTTAGCCTTTGCTTTTCCTCCACCACAACTGACCATAGCACCACCATCGTCACAGCTTTTAGCCACCATAACATCGCCCTTTCCCTCCTCTTTCTTTTTACTCTGTCGCCAGTCACCATCGCGAGCCACCGTGGATTCCTCTCCTCCTCCATTTCTTAGATCGTGGGGTAAGTGTTTTTGAGACAATTAGTATTCGATCTTTTAAGTGATAAAATATTTTCAAAGGATACTAACTAATAAGCGTTATGTGTTAGGTTTTCTTTCGATATAGGTCAAGTGAAATCATTAATAAGAATTAAGGCAAATCAGATTTACAATAAAATGTATGGGATCGTTACTATTTGTTTTTTGGGATATAGTTGTTTTACTACATTAATAAATTAATTATAAAAAATCATGAGTACACTAAATATTCATGAAGAGAGTTGAAAAATGTATCAAGATGAATACCAAGTGATTCTAACCGAGTGGTTCTATGAAACATATGGTAATTGATGTGATTATGATGTATGTGTAGATCTCATTCTCATGATATGTGATGTATAGCTTATGTGATATATGCGATCATTTAAACAAGTGAGACTTATATATGTGTGCGATAAAAATTGTGATCCATGATCTAATGTGAAAAGCATGTTTAACATGTTGAAAGTGATTATTATGCGATATATGACTATGAGAGCATGTTTACATGCACAATTGAAAAAGTGATTTCTATGTGTTAAAAAGTGAATTTTACATATCACATGCATGGTGTAGGAGTTTGTGAAAGGTGGAAGCAGCAGCAGTATATCTGCAAATCAGTAGTGGCATGTCCATAAAATTACATCAGTGGCAGTAAATTTGCAATTCAGTGGTCGCTTGTCCACAAAAATGTTATGAGTGGCATTTTATCTGCAAATCAATGGTGGCTTGTCCACAAATGGTGTTTTGGATGGATGAGTTTTAGAGAACTCGATATGTGGTGTGTAGCAGAGATGGGTAGAAATTTTTATAAAATGTGCATCGTTTTTAAATATGTATCAATATGTTCATGTATAAGTAAAAGTGTTATAATTCTTGAATATTATGATGTTTAATTGATATACTATGATGTGTATGTGAATTGATCTCACATTGAGCCTTTTTAAGCTCACCCACATTACTTGTGTGTTTCACATAATCCTTGTGGTTATGACTCATGTTCGCTCATCTGGGAGGCTCTCGAAAAATGGTTTTCATGGTTATGGACTTGTATTTTAATTTGGGACTTTTATAGACTTTATTATTTTTATTTGGGATTTTATTTTGTGGTAAACTATTAAACTATTGCATAGGGTATTTCGTTTTGAAAACTTTGGATATTGGATATTTTGTATGGGCTTTTAATAAGGATTAAATAATTTAGTATTTTCTTAATAAAATCTATATTTCGCAAACTCAAATGAACGAACTTGAATTTTAAAGACCTTCACAATGTTTTACAAATAAGAAACAAGATTTCTTTCAAAATGATACTTATAACATTATATTTAAGAGAAACTACTAGCACGCATTTTAAAAAAAAGTAAATCAGTTTATTTCAACTCAAGTTTTCGCCTATTTCTTTTGGTTCATGTAATCACTTAGATTGAGCCATAACGTCTAGGCCCGGTTTGAGGGGCTACACAAGCTGAAACAATACAGGAACATCTATTAATAAAGTTTCCAACTAGTCAAAACTCTGATGGCACTTGTCCGACTAAACAATTTAAATGTTTTTTTTTGTAATAACTTCATCATCGGTAATGCAATTATCTAGAATTTATTAACAAATCATTTGTAATACAAATTTCAAATGTTGAGCATGCTCTGATTCAATATAAGAAAAACAAATGAGGATATCATTGATAGAACCAGTAACAAATCTATTAAGATGCAACTGAAAAACCCTAATTATCATATCCATAAATGCTAATAAGGCATTTTCAAACCAAAAGGCATAACTAGTAACACATAATGTCTGTAATAGATCTGAATGATGTTTTCGGTACATCTACGTCTTTCACTTGCAATTGATACTAGCCGAATCTGAGGTCAATCTTCAAAAAAATTGGGCACCTTTCAACTGATAGAATAAATTATCAATATGAAACAACAAATATTTATTTTTTTATCATGACTTTATTCAACTGTGGATAACCTATCTTTCTTCTTCACAAATAGTATAGGTATGCCCCAAGGTAACATACTCGGTTGAATAAAACATGTGCCAATTAATTCTTGCAACTGAGCTTTTAATTATTTAAATTCTGTTGAAACCATTTCATACGGAGCAATCGAAATCGGAGCAGTCCCTGGCACTAAATTTATAGCAAACTCAAGTTCTCGCTCTAGCGGTAAACCTAGTATTTCCTCAAGAAATACATCTGCAAACTCGCAAACTGTCGGTACCTGATCAACTTTCATTTCAAATACCCTAGAATCCATAATATGAGCTAAAAACACGTTACAACCTTTCCGGTTCAGTTTCTATGTAGACATTATTGAAATCATATTTGAAACACGATTAGATTTAACAGATTCAGCATAAATCAATTCATCATTCTGAAATCTCAAATCAATTCATTTCTGTCTACAATTCACTACAGCATCATATACTCTCAACCAGTCTATTCCCAGGATAACATCACTATTAAAAGGCAATAAGATCAAATCAGCAAGAAAGTTATAACCATGAATTTTTAATGAACATTATTTGCAAACTAGATCAACTATGACACTTTGACCTAAAGGTTTCGTTACTTTAACAACATAATCAGTTAACTTAACCAGTAAACTCTTTTTTGTTACTAACATAGTGCATATATATGAATGTTTCGAACCAGGGTCAGTTAATGCATTCACAGTAACATCAAAGATAGAAAAGTCACCAGCAACAACATCAGAAGCTGAAGCCTCTTTGCGTGCAAAGATCGCGTAAGATCTTACAAGAGTTCAAGCTTTAGACTGTACTGTTGTATCTTTAGTCCCACTTCTACTATCCCCAGCGGTGCCACTATTTCCTAGCTGTCTTCCTATAGTATAAGTAACAGCAGGTTTTACATTCTGATCTCTATTCAATTCAGTCCAATTTGGGCAATCTTTCTGAAAAGGACCCGTCTTTCAATCTATACACTTCAGAATTATTTCAACCACAATGGCTGCACTCAGGTCTATTTACATTTCGAATGCTACTCACATTGGCTATTGAAGGCATCAGTGATCTCATACTATTCTATTTCATTCGATCTTTATCGGAAAACACTGATGGCGCTGAAAAACGGCTACTCAATTCTTTCATTTTCTTCTATGGGGTAGCAGAAAATGTTCTAGATGTACTACGCTTACTGAAGTCATAAGCTTTCATTTTATTATGTTTCTTGTGGTTGTATACTTCTTCCATTTTCTGATATCGATCAAACAAAACTACGAACATCTGGATTTCCAGTGCACCAACCAATAAATTGATCTTATCATTTAACCCATCTTCAAAGTAGATAAACATTTCTTCCTTAGTAGATACAATTTTTGGAGCATATTTACTGAGCTATACGAACCCGTACTTGTATTCCGCAATTGATCTATTGCCTTATTTAAACTTAATTAATTCCTTTTTATTCTTATCAATGTATCATTTGTTGACAAATTTATTTCAAAATTTATTTTTAAAGGATTCACAGTTAACCCAATTTTTAGCCCAACCGCAATTAGAGTCGACCACCACTGAAAAGCCTCCCCTTGTAACAGTAATACTGCACATCTCAAACAATCTTCGGGGGACACAACATTTTATCTAAAAATCTCTATGTGTTCTAATCAGTACTCGACTCTAGCTAGGTCATCACCCACTTTATCGTGAAACTTTTTGACTCTCTATTTTTAGAATTTATTAATAGAAATCCTATGAATATTCGGTCGTATAGGGCTTTGAGGACGAGCGGATGGATGTTGTTGAGCTGTGGGATTGACTCCCATGTACGCACTAAACATGCCATTCATCATATTAAGAAAAAATCACTATGAGCCTCTTCTCTAGGCCCTTGAAACCTGTGGACATTATGAATAACCCCTTGATCAATGGCTAGAATATTACTTTATACTCTGTCGGATTCTGCTCGATTGGATTCATTTGACATCTTTAATCTATAAGGAAACAAGTCAAAGTGGTCATGACTCATCACACTATCACAGTTTATAAATTGGCATGTATAGACTCAATACATGCTGCGTTCAGTCTTAGAATCGACTAAATCGTAGCTCTGATACCACTAAATGTAACGCCCTATACCGAATCTGGTCACCCGAACTGAGCTATAAGGTATTACAACTATAAAACAATAACATTATTCACAAATTAGTACAAATAACCAAATAATTCGTTTACAATCATTTTCCATGTATGAAAATGAATAGATCTTTCAAAGCTTAACAAACAATTTCAGCTTTTCCTTTACTTGTTTCATTTCTTTCCAATTCTTTCTTTATACAAGTATATAGAAACACAATCAATGGCATGAATTAGACATATATTAGCCATTCAAAGGCTCACCAACAATTATGTCATGAGATGTATGACCTTATTTAACCCTTTGAATCCCAATGTCTAAAATACTCATATTCTTTCATTAGGGACCTTCTACTTTTACTCTATATCATAATTTCATAATGGTTTTCACTTTATTCAATTTGGTCTCTAATGTCAAGGATTAGCTATATAACTTAACTTTAACTTTGGCTCAATTCACTTCTTTTTAACATAATTCTACCATGATCTGAACTTATCATTCAAATATCATTAGTTTTAAGCTTTATTCTCTCAAACCTCATAAATGATAAGTTAGTACTTAATTAATCTCAAAATCTAAACATTGGGTTGACTAGATCAAGCCTAATGGATTATGAATCAATAAAAATCTTAAAGAAAAAGGTTTAATTGCCTTGGTAATTTGGATCATATTGAAAAGAGAGAAACTTCTTCTTCACCTAAACTATGGATGAAAAAAGAAAAGATAAAGATGGATGATTTGTTCCCTCACCATTCAATTACATTGCACACACACATACACATAATTAACTACTTAATTAAACATAATTTAACATCAAAACATGTTTTATTTATTATAACATCTTCCTTAATAAAACTAAGTGGATTTTAACATCATCATCCACCACCATATAATATCAATGGTCTAATAACCATTTAGATCCTTTGGTTAATTGCTAATTGAGTCCTTATGCAATTTGCTAGTTTAAAATTCAATAGCGATTGAATACATATAAATTAGTCCCTAAACTTTAATTAATGATTTACTCAAACATTAATTAATATACTTTCATTCTAACTTCGTAAATTCTCCTATTATATTCTCACAAGCTCGATTTATAGAATTGTGTTCCCAAAAAAATTTTTTGGACACTAGTTAAAATCGGGCCGTTACATGGTTAACAAGCACATATTGTCCTAAGAGACTTGTAACAACTATTGTTATGCTCGACAATGCAGATTTCGATTTACTTGAATTGCTCGACAATGTAGATTTTAGTTTACTCGATATCATAAAGCTAGAATTACCATATGAATGCCTAGAGCCAGTGTTAATTAAAGCATGAATGGGTGCAGAACATAAAAGAAATATATCTATTACAACATCAGTAGCATCACCCTCATCTTTGGTTCTGACCACATAGGTTCAAGCAGGATCTCTAGCTTCAGAATGTTGTGCTATTGGATCAGTTTCTTTTCTCTAACTACCCCTCACAATTGTACCACCATAAGGATTACCCCGACTTTTAGCTACAGGAGTAGATCTCTGACTAGTAGCAGAAACATCATTAACATTTCTTGGGCAATCCCAAGCAAAATGCTCCAGGGATCCACATGAGAAACATGCTTTCGTCTTTTTCCAGCATTCACTTCTATGTCTTTTATCGTAATGCTCATAGTTTGGGATACTTGCATTGTTTGTTGTACCCTCAATACTGGCAACAGATACTGATGGTTATTTGACCTGGTCTTTCTTTAACCTGAATTCAACTGAGCTGATCTCTAAAAACCTCGAGACTCCTTAGCTTGCTTAGCTAAATGGTGCAAACTAATAGTCCCGACTCTTTTTCTGAATGCTTAGGAAGTCTTAATTTTCTTATCTAAGCCCATGGCGTGCTAACCAATCTATACTTTTTTAGCTAGATCAGTGGATACTTTAAGTTTGTGCGAAACTAGTTGAACTCAAAGCTCATATCTTATTCTTCATAGGAACTATTTGCAACTCTCTTCTTTGGGTGGTACCAACTCAAAAGTGTACTTCCTAAGTCATCAGAATTCTCGTTCCTAGTCGACTACTAACATATCCTCTTGTTTCAACATCAAAAACTCCTATATTCAATCTTCTAGATACAATTCGTCGACGTGCTTATTTTTTAACTTAGACTGGAAGAATGTCCAAGTAACTTGATTCACCGGCACATTTCGGGTGAAAAGTTTCCAGCGCTGATATGCCTTCTCTCTTGAAATAGATACCGCACAAGTTATACACTCAGGCGGTGAACACTTTAGCTGTTGAAAAACTTGTTCAATTGACTCCAACTAGTTCTAAATAGAGGGAGGGTCAACTCTTTTCAATCCTTTGAATTTAGTTGCTCTGTATTTTTGCAAGTCTTTTATTGAAGTTCGTCGGGCTACAACTATTGGTGCAGCTTATGGGCAGCTCCCGCTACTCTTTGGAGTACATCCACTATTATCCAAAGCTAATCATCATCACCTTCACCTTTCTAAAGAAGTCTAATAACTCTATTTCTGTATCTAGCATTGACTCGATTAACACTGAGCGCTTCGATCTTAACTAGTTCTCACCTTCAAAGGAGTGATCACTACTATTAGTCTCTTCCTCAACCATATTTCTCGGTTCATCTGACATTTTCAAGCTATAACACAAATCAATGAATAATCAACATCCATATCTCGATTCAGACTCGACTTGACCTTGGCATGTACTTCTAGACTCAATTTGGAGCTCAATTTAGTTTGAGAATCAACTAAACCTATAACTATGGTACCATTAAGTGTAACACCCATTTTTCGACCAAACTGTCGCATCCAAGACATGAGATGTCACATTCATTACCAAAGCAAATATGATATTATTTCAATATTCAACACGACAAATTACACATACAATTGAATGTTATATTTTTCAATATATTATTGAATCAATTTTGTATCATAAGTGAGTTTACGAAAGCTTTCATATTAATCCAATGATGAATGAGGGACTTAAACGTAACATAGTCAAAATAGGGATGTGCTTTCACAACATCAAGGGATGATGTCACGACCCTGAATGCGAAGGCCTATTGTTGCGACATTATAGGGAATGTGTCGTGACCCTAAAAATAGTATCTCAATTTTGAGACTTCAATAGAGGAATGTCGCGTCCTTGAAGACAGAGGAAACTTAATGTTGCGATCTCAACGGGGGAGAATTGCGACCTTGCAAGCAGTTGATTTGTCGTAATTCGATGGAGCTTGAGATTAAGAATTATCATTGGGATCTTATTATGTTTTAGTAAGTTTTGTTAAATCGATGGAGCTTGAGATTAAGAATAGAGAAATCATGAAATTGCCTTTGATGTCGCAAGACAGCCTAAGGGTGTCGCGACATACCCCTGAAGATATCCCAAAGAGGAGTATACTGACTCCTATGTTGTGACACAGGTCCTGGTGTGTCATGAAATTGATGTTGGATGGAAAATAACACGAGCCAGGGGGAGTTTTAATCCGCACAATCAAACTTAAAGCTTAAGAACATCAGCTAACCTAGGGTTAAGGACAATGTCCACCAAAGATCTATGAATAGGCTCCTTTGTCACATGTAAAGGACACCAATTACTTAACCTAGTTTTCTGCTTTTAATTTCAATTTAGCTTTTCTTCCTTCATAGGTTTTAGATTTATTTTCAAGTTGTTCTTGTTTATCTTGAGAGATATGATTTGTAGAGACAATCAACTCTGTGGATTCAATTTATTCTTAATACAAATCGGACATTTTCTTAAACTCTACACTTCAATTCATTTATCATGTATTATCTTTACATCAATTCCATATTGTTTATGAAAACCATGAAGAACTAATCCTCCTATAGGGGATTAGCAAGTGGAGGTATGATCTATTAATTGTTTTGTAGGGTTACTCAGCAGATCATCTGTTTGGGAAAGGAAGAACTTAAAACCCTAGGCCTGACAACTCTAGGAAGTAATTAAGGTGGGAATTAACTCCAAATTGGTATGGCTTATCGGTGAACACCTTCACCCCAAACCAATCTAGACTGTGAGGTCGTAAGATAATTAGTTCTTGCTGACTCATTATTTCAGTGGAAGATCCTGCTGGGATAATGACTAGTTAAATAAACCCATAAACATATTTGATTTATCCTATTCTTTGATCTCTTGAATTTTATCTCTTTATGTTATTTTATTTTTTTATTATAAAAAAACTCTAAAAACTCTCTTTTATTACCATCGTACTATAACGAAATCAAAGTACTAATTAGATCTTTCGGTGTTTAGGTTAAAATTGATCTACCATTCGCCTCCCTTGGGTACGATCCTCGGAGCACTCACTTATTCCATTATAACTATATTACAACTAGACCCGTATACTTGCTGATTCCACCTTATATATCTATATTTTTTGCTACAGTATTCACACTCTGAACGTTAGTATGTTTGAAGGCAGTCAATAGTTTCCCCTAATTTTCATCATTAAACTTAAACCTTCCAATCACACAACTCAAATGGTCTAATTAACCCCAAAATCCAACTTAACTCATCTTAGGCATTAATTCAAATGCCAAATTACCTTCATTGGTACTCTTAGCATTTTTAAACATATGAACATATGTATATTTACATCCATTTGAGTCACATACATCGTACATATACTAATTGAGCATATACATCCTTGTTTTAGTAACTCTGGTCATGAACATGCTATTAAGTATATATATTCACATTTATAAAATATAACATTCTTTCCATTTGGACCAAAACATCCAAAATGGACCCTAATACCAATTCTTGACCTTAAGTACATGCCAATTTTCATAAATAAAATAAAATTTATACAAACTTTGTTGAGTTGAAAGTTGGGTTTTGGATGTTGTTTCACTCCTCAAATCCTCGAGATCTAACGATACCTGTGCATGGAAATAAACAAATCATATGTTGAGCGATAGGGCTTAATGGTACTTTTATGATTTAAATCAATAATATAATAGAAATAAGATAACGAAATACAATTAAAATGTAATTTAGTTTTCACCAAATTCAATTTGTATATCATGTCTCATGTGCCAAAACTCATACCATATTTCATTTGGCATGTCAAAAGTTCATTTCTTTTTTTTTTATTTCTATATTGAATCCTCTTATTCATTTTGTATACATATCGACCCTTAAGGTTCATTTTAATCGGTTCGCATGATTTTTCACATGCCATTATTTATCACTTTGATACTTGTATACAAGATACATCATTTGTTATTAGCTTTACATATCATATGTCATTAGGCAAGGTATATGTTTCCTTATCCCTATTAACCAGACACAAACTTAAGCTGGAAACACGAATCATCCAAATACCAATATATCTAGCACCTAGTGCCTTATCGGAATGTCTAAAGTATAAATTATGCTCCGTGCCTCATCAATATAAACCAAAGTAATATGTGCTTCACACCTTATTAGAATGTCCAAAGTATAAATTGCTCTTCATGCCTCATCGGTATAAACCAAAGTATAATCTCATACTCTAGTCCTACAGCATACCAACTATACCTGACTCTACCTTAGACAATTAATCTAACACCCCCAACTTTTATCTGTCGTCAGAATAGGGTTACAGAGCTTTACCGGAGTTTACATTTCAAAACTATCAAAAAATTTAAAACATTTAATTCATATTATCAAACACAGAAAAACCAATCAATAACATACGCATTGTCCCTTATATGAGCCCTTGAGGCTCTAAAAACACATTAAAAACAAGTCGAGACTAAGTTGGAAACATATAGCATTTTTTAGAAAAAGATGAAAATTTACAAACTCCAGAGGTCACACGGTCGTGTTGCTAGGTTGTGTGCTAGGCCATGTAACAACCTGACTTGCAACCCTTTGAAAGCTACAAAGGACACACGACCGTGTCGCCTAGCCGTGTGTCACGCACGATTGAGACAGACACTCGTGTTTCTTCCTATGTGAACAAAAAAATAGGTCATTTTCAAGCCATTTTTCTCACCCAACCTAGCATATACCTACTAGAACTTTAGCACATATTACAAGCCTTCAAAATGCACCAAAACCATGCATAATCACACCATTCAAATAAGGTATAACAACATACAACCAACATGCCCAATGGTACCTCAAACTCATCATCTAAACATGTACCATTACATATTCAAATTAGCCAAAATGTTCTACTAACTTTTGATTAAGTTGCATCAACAACAAACCGTTTACTTTACCTAACAAAACATACCAAATATGCTATTCAACAGTTTGCACCAAAGATCACATATGTCATTTATAGCAAATATACCAAATTACCACATCCATACCAACCACAAAACATTTATAATATGCATACTTAATCAATCATTCTAACTTAAACATTTTTAGCATAATAAGCTATGATATCAACCAATTTAAGGCCATTTATATACATTCTAAAGAACCAAACCTATGTCAACATTCAAAATACCATAATCACAACTAAGATACCATAACATAAGCCAAACCATATGGCTATTTCAACAACCAAAACACATAGGCCAAACATTAGCCAAAAAATGGCTATACATGCCATTATAACCAAAATCAAAACATCCAAAAGTACTGATAGAGCCTATGGATAGTGTGATGGATCTCCGACTAGCTTCCAACCAAATCAAGCTTCTGATAATCTGAAAAGTAAGGAAAAAAACCACGTAAGTAATGAATGTTTAGTAAGTTCATATAAATTTTAGTCATATCAATCCATTTCAAATATGAAATTTATATATATCAATCCACGTAAGATTCATGAAACCATATTCAACAACTCACAAAGTGAATAAATCCACAGCATCACTTATACATATCATACCTAGCATAGTAGGATTTTAAATAAAATTAAACCCTTTCAAATTTTCTTATTTTCATTTGTATTTCATTATTTTCCATTGCATTTACTTTCTTTAACTTAAATAACATCATCAATTCAACACATCATTCCCTTTTTCATCATTTTACACTTCAAGTATGACTTACTATTTCATTACCTTTCCACACTTGTTTATGCATAACACGAGACATAAGCATATCATTCAACCATAGCCACAAGCTAGTGCATTTAAACATAATTCTTTTTGGAACTAACCACATGATAAACCATTTCAATAGAAATTACATAATTTAAACCTTACCAACCTTTCATGATCACAAGCATATTTCCATTTAGGCATTTACCATTCCAATGCATAACTTATATAAGTTTAACGTGGCATAATCCAACCACAACTTAGCCAAAGCCTAAGCATGTACACCAAACATGTTAGCCAAATAAAATATAACATAAGCATTATAAACATGGATGAGCACAACATTTATTCATGTATCATATACATATATCATCCATTTCCACTTTCAATATACAATGTAATACCATTTCAATGAAACTCACATGTATCTATATCTTAGTTCATATCGAAATCTTACCACTTCATATCTGAATAATGCCTGTTGAACCATTTAGAATACCGTTGGATACCCGAGATAGCTCACAATAGTGTGCTAACTTATATAACTATACTTCGTCAAATCCTATACATGTATGCTCATACGAGCTGTGAATCGGTATGCTCACACCAGCGGTAGATCAGTACGCTCACACAAGCTGTAAATCGGTATGCTCGCACGAGCTGTAGATCGGTATGCTCTCACGAGCTATAAACTTGTATGCTCACACGAGCTGTGGAGTATCCGCAACACATGCAAGACCTCAATCATCGGTAGAATGTTCAAGACCAGTACTCGAATCATGTAAACCCTAATGACATATCATTTGTATCCTACAAATTCCTAAGATTCAAATGGGGCTCGATAATTATCGTACGTTGTTAGATTTATGTCGTTTCATAACACGGTAAATTGCATACTAACATATATATTGATTTAATCACAATATAATCACATATTAACATTAAATTTAATCAAAATTATATAGAATACAGTCCATATGAACTTACCTGGCTAAATTACAAAAATAACAAAATTTAGGGGCATTTTGGTAATTTTTATTTTCCTCGATTTTCCACCCGATCTTGATCTAAATTAATAATTTCATTCAATTTGTCAATTTAGGCAGTAAAAAATGTATTTCATGCAATTTGGTCTTTTTTAATTTTTTACAAAATTGCCCCAAAAATTTTACTTTTATTCAAATTAGTCCCTCAGCCTAAAACATGCAAATTAACCATTTTTATTGCCAATTCATATCAGTTGAATATTCATGGTACCCATTTCAGCCCATTTTTCTGACAATTTCACATCATATCCTTGTACTTTTACTATTTTAACAATTTAGTCCCTAATCAACAAATTCATCAAAAATCACTTAATAAAATACTTTTAAATAACAACTAATATTTCAAATTCATCATTTAACATAAAAATCACTAGACTCATCAACAGCAACATTCAAAATCTTTAACAGTTTCAAAATCGAAGGTACGGGCTAGCTAGACCCAATTGCAACGATCTAAAAAACATAAAAATTAAAAGAAATGGTTGAAAAATGGCTTACCATGCATCATCAAAAGAAGAACCGAAGCTTGAAGCTTTTGCCATGGTGAATTCGGTGGTGAACTACCGAAATGAAAAAGAAAACTTTTTGTTTTCTTATTTTAACATTATTATATTATTTTAATATTAAAAATAATGTATAAAACATATATAAATTAAAGGAAATTAAAAATTAAACAGTCCACCTTCTTAAGAATGGGTAATTGACCCATTAAGGCCATCCAATTATGATTCTTTAATCAATTAACACCTTATTGACTTTTTCAACTTTTACGATTCAATCATTTTCGCTTAATTAACTATCGAACGTTAAAATTTTTCAACAAAACTTTACTACCACCTTAATGACAATCCGTAAATATTTATAAAAATATTTACGGCTTGGTTTATAGAAATGAGGTCCCAATACCTCATTTTCTAAAATCACTTGACCTTAGGGTCTTACCACTTGAACTTAATAAATCGCTTATAAAACAAAAATCACTATATCAAAAATCTTTTCAAAGTCACAATTAACTCATAAACATTAAATATAATATTTACGAACTTACTAGTTGGATTTGGTGGCCTTAAAACAACTATTTCTGACACCACTGAAAAACAGGTTGTTACAATTAATAGGGCAATCAATGATTCAAACACACACACATACATATATATATCCATGACCACATATCATAGTTTCATATAGTACTCGTTTGTTTGTAACCTGACATATACACATAGACCCACACATATTGAATTCAAATCATGAAACTACAAACTACAATCTTCACTTATTTGTGACTTACATTTCCTTTCTCTCAGGACGGACTAATGTCGTCCATATCTACGTTTGATAATTCAACCATTAAAATGATATTAGCTTTCTACTCAATCACATGGAAAACATATATTCAAACATATTTTGCATTTAATTCATTTTAGTCCCTATATCCAAAATACTCATTTTTTATATTTAACATCGGATCAAAACTCAATTTTATATCCTTCCGTTATGGACCTTGCACTTTTCATTTATAGCATAATTCCCTAAAAATTTTCAACTTATTCAATTTAGTCCCTGATGTCATAAATTTATCTATAAAGCTTAACTTAATTTCTAACTTAGTCCTTGACATAATCCAAGCTTAATAACTAATAATATCTTCAAAATCAAGCTTGAATTCATCAACTATTCTTTTATAGTAACTTGATAAACAACTAATAATTGAAGGAATCTTTAATAGCCCGTTTTCAGTGAAATCGAAACAATTGTTTCGGGACCATAAATCTGAAGTAAAAAAATTTATTTTATTATTATTTTATTTCCTACAGCATGATAGTAATACCGTATAAAAATTTTGTTAAGAAATTTTACCGTTTACATGCTTAATTTGATAAAAAAGACTAAACCGCGTAAAGTGCAAAAGTTGAGTTCTAATAGCTAAAGGTATTAAATAGCTATAGAACTTTAAAGTGGAAGTCCTTATATGGTAATTGGACCATTTATATGTTAGTGGATGAGAATGGTTTGGCAATATTGAAATTTTGATTAATTTTAAAGGTTAATTAAGTAATTAAGTAATTAAATGATAATTAAAATAGGTAAAATGCTTTCATCTTCTTCAATAAAACATTTCAACCAATTTTAGCAAGGAGAAACCATAGCTAGGTTTGGCCATGTTTGTCTTCCTTGGTTAGGTATGCATTTTTGTCCCTTTTTTAATGATTTTATGTTTTCAGGTTCGTTGTAGCTTACTCTAGCTAGCTCGAGGACTAATTTGTGAAACTGTTAAACTATTAGGGTTTTACCATTAATGAATATACATGATTTTTGATGTTTGATAATAGAAAATTGATGGTTGTTGTTAGATTAATAACTTTTGTTAAGAGATTTTTTATGAAATTGTCAAATAGGGACTAAATTGAAAAATAGAAAATTATACATGGTGAAATTGTGAAATAAAAGAAATATAGGGAATGCTGGGGACCTAATTGATATTCGGCCATAGTGGGTTGTGGTGGAATTTCATGAACTTCCATTTTTATGAGATAGGGACTAAATTGCAAATAAATTAAAAGTATAGAGGCAAAAAGGTAATTTTGCCACAATATGATTTTGGGTTAAATTTAATGAAATAAATTTTGAATTGAGTTAAATTTATCTGTATAGATCAAGATAGACCTCGTATAGCTTTAGATCGGGGCAAAGAGAAAATCTCAAATTAATCACCTCCATATCTACGTATACTTGTCAAGGTAAGTTCGTGTAATTAAATTGTATTTATATGTTTTATATTGAATTATATATGTAGTTTGAATTGTTAATAATATACAAAACTACATATCCAATGAAGTTCAACAATTACCGAGCCCCGTTTGAACCTTAGGAATTCGTAGGATACAAATGGCATGTCATTAAGGTTTATATCATTCGGGTGCTGGTCCTGAACGTCCTACTAATGACTGAGGTCTGGTATGTGTTGCAGATACTCCACAACTCATGTGAGCAGCATCGTGTAGTTATGTTCTGACCCACAACTCATGTGAGTAGGCCCATTTTCACAACTCTTGTGGGCATATCGATTTACAGCTTGTTTGAGCATACCGTTTCACATCTCGTGTGAGCATACATGTACAGGATTTGACGGATTATAGTTATATGAGTTAGCACACTATGTGTGAGCTATCTCAGGTATCCAACGATATTCTAATGGTTCAATTATCAATATTCTGATATGAAATGGTAAGAGTTCAATACGGACTATTACAGGGACACATATGAATTACATGGAAATGTTGTTACATGGCATGTTTTGGTATGTAAGCTAAATGGCATGTATTGGTGCAAATATGCCTATAAGCTAGTTGATTATTTTGGTCAAATTGAGTACATGGTTAGACATGTTTATATAATTGTCATTTGAGGTGCCTAAGGGCATATTTGTTGTATAAGATTATACCATATGTATATATCTAGAATATACATGATTTTGGTGCCTTGTTATAGCTTGTATATATGTGCATTTTTTGTTGTAGGTAAATGCCTAGTTGGGTGAGAAAAATGGCTTGTAAAATAGCCTATTTTCTGTCCACACAAGTAGAGACACGGGCGTGTGTCTCAGCCGTATGTGACACATGGCCAAGCGACACGGTCATGTGTCCACTGTAGCTTTCAAAGGGTTGCAAATCATGCTATTACACGGCCCAGTACATGGCCTGGCACACGAGCGTGTGGCTTGGCCGTGTGACCCAAGACAGTGAGTTACACGGGCATGGACACGGCCATGTGTCCCTACTTCGAATGCCTACACAGCCTGAGACATGGGCGTGTCTCATGGCCATGTGACCCCTGCAGTGTTGAAAATTTTCAATATTTTCTGAAAAATTCTATGAGTTTTTTATTTAGTCTTGACTTATTTCTAACGCATATTTTGGGCCTCAAGGGCTCGTTTCAGGGACAATGTGTATGTTTTGACTTGTTTTTAATATATTTAATGATGTGATATGAAATGTTTATAAAATGTGTATGTTTTGACTTGGTTTTAATATCTTTTCTTTTAAGCTATGGATGGAACAATGGGAGGAGAAAAGATTAATGGCTTTCCTCTCTCCACTAACATGGCTTATATAAGTTGATTAACCATTTAATTAAGCTTAATTAACCTTTAATTTAACCTTAAAACATGATTAATTAATTATAACATCTTTCCTTAATAAAACTAAATGGGTGTCATCATCATCATCCACAATATACAATATCAATAGTCTAATAACCATTTAGGTCCCTTGGTTAATTACCAATTAGGTCCTCAAACATTTTCTGAACTAAAATCCAATAGTGATTGAACTTTTAAAATTTAGTCCCTGAAGTTAATTAACAATTTTCTCAATTTAATTTCTTAACCATTCTTTATTTTATTTTTATACAAACTCCGTAAATCCTCATATTATGAAGAAAAGATAGGAATTAGAGTATGCCTAACGCCAAAGTGGTCAGCTCGTATCTATGAATCGTTAAGTGTTGAGGGAATCCAAAAATCGGGTAGAGCAAGAATAATGCGAGTGTACGAAAGGGGAACTGAGTTAAAGGATTTGATTGGAATGAAAGGTGATTGCCTCTACAAGCCATGAGAAGGGAGTAATAAAGAAGAAGAATTTCTCTAAGTCTACTTTGTGAATAGTGTGAAAAGAAATTTCAATGACGAAATTCTTTTTTTAGGGTGGGAGAGTTGTCACACCCGGTTTCCTTTAAACCATTAAGGGATCTAATTTAATAAAATCGTAAGTTGGCGGTCTCCACTGAAATATCAGGAAAAATTTTGAACAGAATGGAGTAAGGTTGAGAACTAAGTCTGGTTCAGTTGGATTAGAACCAGCTAATCTCTTAGTGGGAGACATAATGATTTTTAGTGGATGGCTCATAAACGGTTGAAGACCTTGAGAGAAGGGTTATAAATAGTCGGGGAAAAAGACTTCCTAGGGAGACTTCTTTTTCAATTCGTTTCATTTTCATCTCCTTCCTTGGATGCTCCAAAGGAGAGTTAGCTATGGAAGGTTTGCATAGGACGATGATCATAAGATTTGAGTAGGAAAAATAAAGAATGCAATAAGCTAGTAAGGCCCTGAACCCTTCAATATACATAAGATCAAGAAATAAAGTTAAGGATTTTTAGATCCATTTTAGAGGTTCTGTATGTTTCTAAAAAACTGAGTTTTAAGCAGAAAATGCAGAAATTAACTTATGAAATTGTTGTCTTTCTTAGCTGCCAGGAAAAGGGAAGCTCTAGCGTTCGAAGAAACTAAGTTGGTGAGGAAAAAGGAGTATCAGGTGAGTTTTTGCACTCCAACCCTGAAATGCTAAGTATGTTGAAAGTCTGTATGGGTCTATAAGTATCCCCTATTTTAGTTCAGTAGGCATCGTCAATCCCAATGCCAACATATTTCAAGCACCATATAAGAAAAAAAAGAAAAAAAAGGAAATTTTAAAATTTTTTTAGAGTTTTGAAAAACAAATTTAAACAAAGTACAAAATAAGTAAACAAAACACATAAATTAAAATTTCTATGTATCCCCCCACACTTAAGTTACACATTGTCCTTAATATGTCCGCTACTAAAGGTTAGTTTGAGAAAACTCACTCGATTTAAGACTAGGTACAGCAAAATGATGGAGCAATCCTCAAACTTCATTAAAGCTTTCAATGTTGTATAGTTCTCGGTGGGTAAACCTATATAGAAAAACAAAACAAACACACCAAAAACAAAATAATCAAAATATACAATAATAAATAAATAAGAAAGAATGTAAATAAAATTTATTGAAATCCACAATAATTAGGGAGACCCATATCACTACCATAAGAGAACTTCCATGAGGTCCTCGACACTTTGAATCGATGTTTGTTCTTTACTATCAAGACAACGACCTCCCTCTTCCATTGAAAACACTGCTCCCGTCTTATCTCAGATCGTTGAGACAACCACATCATGAGCCACCTCTCTCCAAAGCTTAACCAACTCTAAAATGCATTTTGAGGAACTATAGCCTCAGGCATCACAAACTCAATGTTGGAATAAGTCATAGATACCTAGGCTTCACTTCCTATTTCGAATTGAAAATAGATATGTTTGTTAGGTTCGTCAGTTGGCTCCTCTACAATAATGATTGGAAAGTGTATTGGATCCTCCAAACTTTCACTTAATTCCTGATTTAGTTCTTCCCCTACATTTAAATCTACTCCTCCTACTACTACTCCTATGTCAATCAAAGTGAAGACACCATCTTTGCTTCTCACAATCTCATTACGGGCTCCAACTCGGAACTCTTGTTGAACACCTATGTTAACTCATCATGCTTAATAACGGTGGAGTGGCCCTCATCCTTGAGCTCAGGAATATCATGCTCAACCTCTTCAATCGGAGTGTTCATTATGGCTCTGCATTGTACGGCTTCCAATATTAGCTCCAATGTCTTTGACATGGAGGACATAGTAGCTTGGCACGAAGACATGCTCTCCTCCAACATTCCAACCCATGTAGCAAGTGATGGGTCTTCCATGTACTCATCATTCCCCATAAAACTTTCCAGATACTAATAAGGAGAAAAAGAATCTTGCTTCAGATAACTAGCCGGCCACTCGAGGTTGTAGCTATCCATACCATCCGCATACTCATACGACCCATGAGGATGCTCGTATGAATATTCATGTTGTCTATGATCACCATAATAACTACAATGGCTCGTTGAATCTCCATTCATGAAACTCAAGTGCTCTTCATAGTTGTATTGGTCATCCGGCCACCTATATCCATTGTTATTAAACATTATTAATCTAAATCTTGAACAAGGCAAATAAAAAAATAAAATATTATACAACAAAATACAAAACACAATCTAATTTCCTTGTCTTTTGACTAATATTGCCTTAAAAGCCACTAACTTGACTACGCATTTACACTGTTACAACCCCCAAAAACAATGCCAACTACTTGACCGTGCCCCAGCATGCACGCAATGAGGTTGAGAATCAACACATACTTTAAGAATTTAAAAGTGGCTTTACTACAAGTGTGACAAGTCAGTTATAATATTTATGAGTGTTACAATGGAAAATTTTGAGTATTCCAAGGATCAAACCTAAGGGATTGCCAAATTGGTAAATGTGTTTATCAAGTTACTTACAAGTTAAGCAATTACTAATCTAATCAAGTTGAAAATTATTAATGCAAATTCAAATAAAATAATATTTTAGCTATATCTAAATTGATAAATAAAAATATCAAATTAACTTTCTTCCTTTTTACTAGAAACAATGCAAATGGATAGAAATGATGGTTGAATAAGTCACAGATTATTAACTAAGCTAATAAATCTATGATGATTATATTGTTTGACAGTCCTAGCTAGGAATCTCCTCTCGGTCACATCCTAAACTAGAAGATACCACCTAAGCTCTGATCACGGTCTCATTTAGGTATATATATCTCCTCTTGGTCTCACTATTCAGCATAACTGTATCAAAGTCCTACACCATGGAGTCTCCTTTCGGTCTCATCTATCTAAATCTTCCACTAGAGGCATCAATTCTAGTGTAATATGCAATTTAATACACTTGAACAAACAACCAATCAAGGCATAAATAATAACTTAGCTAACTAACCCACTCATCAATCAACCAATAAAACATTTTAGCACATGATTAAACTTAAATTACACACAAGCATTTTAGTAAACACATGGTAGGCATAAAATATAAAAGATAAGGATTGAGAAAATGCTCATTAATAGATAAACATTCGATTAAGCATGATCATTCAATACATCTCCATCCACAATGTTCTAGCAAAAATGAAGAAATAAAAATACAACAACAAAAATAAGAATAAAAGAAAAAGAATGAAATGAAATGAAATGAAAAAAATGAAAACCTAAACTAAGAACTGTGAAACTAAGGAGAAAATGGTCAACCGACAAAATCTGAAATCAAATGCTTAAAATGTAGTACTTATAGTGTACTAACATTTAACCTAACATTGACCATTATGCCCTTAAATTTAAAAAAAAGACTGAAGCTTGTTTGGACATAAAACTACCCCTGCAGTTTTTCACCCATCATGCAGCGGTATCGCGATAACTAGGCTTTGGTATCATGATACCAAAAATAGTCTTGAGATTGGGCTTCTTGGGGAGTCTCGATATCACAATACCCATTCTAAATGAGGTTTTCCTTAAGTTTGGGTGATTATCGTCTCCCTACACCAACTCAATCACATTGTTAGATTCCTCACGAAACCATTTCACCAATTTGGGTCTCAAAAAAGTGTAAAATTAAACAAAAACGTTTATTAATGCTTAAAACTAAAAATTGATAAAAACATATAAAAGAAACTTAAATTTCTTGAGAATAAGCTCATTTAGTGTATTAGAGAGCCTAATTTGACATATCAAATTACGGCAGATCACGTGGGTAGTCCCAATTCTCCGAGGGCCGTGGACTTACTCACTTTATGAATCCAAGTATTCTTATTAATGTTTATTGTCAGTTAATAGGGGCCAAAATGAGTAAGTAATGAAAGGTAAAAGTGAATTGATATGTTGAATATTTAATATATTGTAACATGAAAGTTTGAATTGTTAAAACAAACTTTAAAAGATGATTTATAGAAATTAGAAAATTTGG
The DNA here is from genome assembly GCF_007990345.1 of Gossypium hirsutum. NCBI lineage: Eukaryota > Viridiplantae > Streptophyta > Magnoliopsida > Malvales > Malvaceae > Gossypium > Gossypium hirsutum. The sequence continues at coordinate 48,902,229 of NC_053442.1, read as the reverse complement.
GAACTATATGAATGGTTTATATACACTGTTTACATGTGAAAGAAATGGGAAATGTTGGCCAAAATACCCTGAGGGTGTCATGATTTTTTGATTGGTTGGTTTGAAATTATATGATGGTGATGATTTAACCTTGTTCAGTGTGGTAATTATAAATGATGATTCTATGATGAAAAAGGAAATAATGAAGTAATGTTAAAATTTTGTGCAATTGTTATTGATTCAATCTATTATGTCAATCTATTATGTATTGAATTTGAATTATATAAGCACCACTGCATATTCAATACTCACGGTACAAATTTGTTTTTTTACGTGTGTAGGTCTAATCAGGTTTTGTTTGATTAAGGATCTCGAAAAGCATCCAATACTCAACGGTTCATCTCATACCAAGTTTTCATTTCTTTTTATTGTAAATGATTATTGGCATTTACCTAGCTTGAGTCTTGTATTTAAAAGTTGTTTGAAATGATTTGGTAAGTTTTGGTTCTTAATGGACTTTTAGGTAGTTTGAAGCTAAGTTTGATTAGCTAATGTTAAAGTTAAAAATGTTTAGTTTTACCTAAATGATAGTTTGTTTAATTATGTTTTGTATTGATGCATGAAATTATGTGAATCTATATGTGTTAGTTGCATTTGGTGTAGTTAGAATGATAAATGATGATTTCGTAATTTTATGGAATATGTTAGATTTGTTCTTGTACTCATTTGAATGACATAAGTTGTGAATTTTAGATAAATTGACCATTTAGTCTCAAGACATGAAGATTAGGTCTTGAGACATCAAGAGTAAGAATGATCATTTTGTACTTTTCCCTATTCTAGGTTTCGAGATATGTTGAGCATGTCTTGAGACATATAATGTCATGCTCGAGACAAATAGTCTTTTTTTTCCTTAATACTAGTAAATGCCGAACCTAAATTTGTTTGGCCCTATTCTAGGTCTCAAGACAATAACCCATTGTCTTGAGACATCCAAACATCAAAGCAAAATTAAGAAACAGGGGAAGTATGTCTCGAGACCCAATCTCAAGACATAAAAGGTCTAGTCTTGAGACATATACTCTAATGTCTCGAGACACAATTACTTTGAAATAAAAATAGTAGTTAAGGAAACCTGGTCATGAGACAAGATCTCATTGTCTCGAGACACATTATTAAACCCTAGTACTTTAAGTTGGATTCAAATCCTCATTCTGAATTTAGAACTGGAACATTTCAAGACTTGATAATTAAAGATAATTACATCTATAATGCATGCATGTGTTCATAAATGGCGGTTGTTATGTTGTTGTGCATAATTTTTTTAAGTCAAGCTTATGAAATTGTATTGAACTAGTCTGAGTTAATTAGGCAACATAATGTGACATCACATATTTAGATCCAGAAACTAAACTGATAATGTCCATGAAACCAACTAAAAATACGACAAAGACAAGTACATCTATCGATAAATAGTATAGCTACGGTGAGCAAAGATATCGTTTGCACGAGGACTAAAAATACTAGTAATTATCTTCTTTCTATTATTTAACCGATAAATTGAAATGATTGAATTAAACTAAAATTAACTAAATTAATTAACTAAGAACTCAGTAAAGAACAATTAAGGAAAATAATTGAATAATAACCAAGAAGCGAAACAATACCCTGGAAGGAATTCACCTAGATAGCATCTGTCATTATCAATCTAAATTAAACAATTTATTCACTTAATACCTTGATCGGTAGAAATCCTTAAATTATGATAATATCTCTCTTCAAGGCTAAAAGCAACTAACTATAGGTTGATTAACTGGAATTTCTTTCTAATTAAAATCCCTATTATCGCATTAACTCGATCTATGAATTCCCCTATTAGATTTAACTCTAACCCGATAGATTTATGTCATCCTATTTCTAGGATTGCATGCAACTCCACTCAATTATGCTAGATCTACTCTTAAACAGGGTCTATTCCTCCTCTGAACTAAACACATCAAACATGAATTAATAATCCAAAAAAATTAAATCAAGAATTAAGCACACATAACTGAGAACACAATTCAAGTATTTATTGCCTAAAACATAAATCAAAAAACAAAATTCATCCTAGGGTTCATCTTCCCTAGGTATTTAGAATTAGTTCATAATCGCGAATAAAAACATCTCAAAGTCAGCATAACCACAAGAAATAAAGAAACTCATAAAATAACTTCAAAGAAATTAAAAAGAGATCTTCAATCTTGATAGAAATCTGCTTCAGAGTCAACTTCAGTGGCATTTTTCGAGTTATTTTCTTCAATATTCTCTAACGGCCCCCTTTCCTCTTCTTATATTTGATATTTATAGTTCTTAAAATGCCCGAAAAACCTAAAAATTACATTTTTTTTGCATGTCCAGAGCGTGAATCGCGAAACCCACACGGTATAGCATATGGTCGTGTGGTAGCCAGTGTGTATGTCTTGCCCGTGTAAGAAGGCCAGCCCATGTGACTACTAAAATCTACTCCAATTGTCCAATTTTTGCTCCATTTTTTCTCGTTTTGCTCCCAATTTCTCTCCTAAGTATAGAAACATGAATTTAAAGGATTAGGAGAATAAAACTCACAATTTTTCATTGATTAATCACCCAAAAAATACATTAAGAACGGGATTAAAATGTGTTATTTTTGACACTTATCAAATATCCCCACACTTAAGCATTTTTTTGTCCTCAAGCAAAATCCTCAACCTACAATAAAGTTAACTTTTCTCAATTTTTCATTTTCATCAATAATGTCTCAAGATAATTCACAAAAAATCATGCGTTGGCAATTCAATGAAAAGGACACTAAAGGTTAAAACAATCCAAGCCAAAAATTTTAAAGCGTAAAAATATAGGTGTCTCCCCTTATCTAAATAATTACCTCAAATTCAAAATCAACAAGAATTGACAACCTCACTAAAAATTCACTCAAAGCACTCAAAGTGTTTAAGGTTAAAATATTAAGCACTCAACAGTCAAACAAGAAATGACATTACCATAGGCTTACTTTAAAATAAAATCTCCAGCACTATAAAATGAGATGACACACCAATCAAGAGGTCTTTAAAAGGTTGTAATGGGGCTTAGGTTAAGGGTATGGAAAAGGCCAGAAAAGTTGGTATAATCGAGATCGAGTTAATAAGTTATCAAACTAGAAAAATAATCAGTTGTTGAATTAACATAATTAACATCAACAAGACTAATCAAGAATAAAAATGAGTTTTTCAACAGATTATGCAACTAACAATTCAAGCTCAATCAAATAAATATGTTTTTTTAGAACAAGAATAAAATTTAGCAGTGCAAGAAAAATGAACATAGTTAGGCAACTAACCAAATCAAATCTCAACAAAAAAGGAGTCAATAAAACGAGAAAATTTTACAATAAACATATAGGTTATGGGTTATGGGTTAACATTAACAGGTTAATAAAAAACATGTTAGGATCAACGAGGTTCACTAAGGTGTAATTCAATAGGTAAGCTTTTTACAGGTTAAGTGGATTAAAACCTAAATGTCTCTATCATATCAGTATATCAAATCAATGGTATGGTTTCGACATGCATAATCGAAGAAAGTTCTAGAATAACAAATCAAGTTGACACATTCATAACCAATAATAAAATGAGCATGAAAGAAAATATGTGCTCTATAGGCTTAAAAACTCACAAAAAAATTATGGTTTCGATGTCAAACTTGCAAATTCAAAATTTCAAGATAATTCTTCAGTTCATGGAGACAACTTAATATATGATTTCTGAAAAACAACTGATCGTTCTAGACTCTCTCATTCTTAAAGATTAAATCAACCAATGCACAAATATTCACAAATAAATCCAACACAACATCAATAAAATTTCCAAATTTAAAAAAAATCACTCTAATTAAGGGTATGAGAAAATTACTTAAACACAACAAATAATTCAAGGATTTTATCACAAATATAAACAACCTCCCCACACTTAAGATGTACATTACCCTCAATGTACAAACAGAATATAGATGAAATTATCAAAATTGAGAAAACCAAAATTTTGAGCAAATCTAAATGTAGTGCATGTTTCTGAGCAAACTAATAAGAATTAAAACACAAATAAATAAGAGGATTAAGAGGTTACAAACTCGAATAAAAACTACCATCACAATAAGAAAAATAAAAACATAATTCAAAATAAAAAAAAATAAACTAAAGAAGTCTGGAAAATAAAAATAAAACAACTAGAAAGAAAAATAAAAGTTCAACTAAAATAAATAAATAAAACAAATAAAACAAAAATATATCAGTGGTCGTCATCGTGAGGTGCGTCGGGATCGTGAGGCGCAAGATCAATAAAAGGAATATGAAGATGTTGACAGATCTGTTGCAAAGTCGTATCAATATTGTCGAACAACTCAAAACATTGTTGCTCAAAATGGGTGATCCGTTTAGAAAGATCCTCGAGTGTAACAGTAGACGTAGCAGTAGGGTGACTTGGAGGTGGAGAACGAGGTGAATCCTTATAGAGAAAAGGATCATCGTCGGGGAAGTCTGCCCGGTCATCTTGAGGATCGAAATGAGACAATCTGTATCGAGGAGGACCCACTCCATGTTGTCACTCAATCATCCTCATATGACTCATAATTCATAATCCCTGTTGGGTCATCTATCTAACCAGTGTAAATGAGGATGACTACTCTGGAGAATCAATGTGGTCATAATGTCATGCAAGACAAGTCATATAAGGGCCCAAACAGATAGGACCCTTCCTATTGTAAACCTTTCCTATTATGGTCAGACAGATAGCAAAACAATAGGGCAACCAAGTAGGCAATATCGAAGGTGCGTCACATCGCCATGCTCCAAAGAAAATAAGCATCGAATGTACCAACAACTCCAGTGCTTTCCCTCCGACTAGTCAACCTGTGTGCCAATATAGCATGAATATAGCGTAATGCCAGAGGTAGGGAAGTCGCCTTCGATTGACTTGGGTCATATGACGTTATACTAGCAGTACATTCTGTCCAGCATAAAGACAGTGAATGATGGATGTACCGGTATAAGGTGAGTAACCCTTTTACACTCATAAACTCCTCATAATAGAGTCCTAAGGCAACTCTGGAATATGGGATGCTCAAATAACGCGTCGTACCATCGACTCAACAAGAAATAATGCATGACTCCTTATGTCTCGACATCACATCCTACAGAAAAAAATGTCGAACAAAACTCTAGTGTAAGCTCCAAGTAAGTGGGCTTGATGATAGAGAAAAATTTGTCCCAATAAGCTGTCTCGATCAGGGTGCGCATCCTGTCGACTAAGTGTACTATCTGTAATGCCTCCCAATCTATGCAACACCCTAAACCCAAAGGTCTCTACCAAAGAAGCTGATATAGGTCCTTGTGAGGATCTGGTGGAAACCGTAGATAAGGATGGTGTGCGTCAGAGGATGGGATCGAGGATGACAAGGAAAAACAAAAATGAAACATAATAAAAAAAACTCTAATAAAATTAAAATACAACTGCTAAAATGAAACATAATAAAAAAAACTCTAATAAAATTAAAATGCAACTGCTAAAATATTAATAATAGTAACTATACTAATGATTTAAGGAAAAGCTAAACTCAACTAATGATAATAAACAAGAATAGTAATAATAAAACTATATTAATCACAAAGATAATAATAAACCTAAGAAGAATCATAAAAATAAAAACTAACAATAACAGTAATAATAAATATAATAAAATATAATAAAATAATAAGTAAAATAAAATAAGAGAGGAGGAGCCAAACAGTGGGGGGACGACGGGGGGCAGTCGAAGGTGATCGGCGGTCAAAGGATGAACGGGGATAGGGCGCAGGCTAAAAACTAGATGGAAACGAAGAATAAAAGTGATGTATGATAGGTATAGGATTGGGGAAGGAGGGATGAGTCGATGAGTTGTGGTGTTCGGTGGCTTGGGTGCAGATTAGGGAAGGATGCAACGGTGAGTATAGAGGGAACGGGCTATGGTTGGTCGAAACGGTGAGAGATACGGGAAATGAAGGGGAAGGTGGGGAGAAAGGTGTTTAATCGATGGCACAAAAGGAGATGGGAGAAGGGTGACGGGGTGTCTCGACAAGGGAGAGAGAGAGAAATGAGAGTGGGGTTGAAGAGAGACAGCAAACGGCAATTTGAAGGTGGGAGGGTTTTACAACTATTTGAAGGTAGGGGCAGAATGGCGTTGAGATGAGGGGAAGACTAAAAAAAATTAAGGTTTTTAATTTTAACAGGACACGATCATGTATTGGCCCGTGTTGGGCCACACGGTCGTGTCTCACGCCCGTGTATGAATTGAAAATATGAATAAAAATAAGACCAGTTAAAACATGACCTGAGACATGCCCGTGTGTCCAACATGACCATGTCTTTAGCCTTTGTAACTCACTATTTTGAAATTGAATTGGAAAATTTTCCTCCAATATGGACACGGCCTAAGACACGCCCATGTGTTGAAACCATGTGTCACACAGCCATGTGGATCATCTTAGACTGTTTAACAATCAAAACCTGAAAGAATTAAGTCCCAAGACGCATACGACCCAAGACACACCCGTGCATTCAGGCCGTGTGACTCACACAGCCATGTCTTTAAACCATGTAAGTCTCTGTTACTATGTCTATTGCAAAAATTTGGAAAAAATGAGCTCCAATATGAACACAGCTTGGGACATGCCCATGTGTCCAGGTCGTGTGCCGCACACAGTTGTGTTGTCAGGTCGTGTGTACCATTCCCAGCCATGTGGTTCACTCTATTTTTTAAGGTTTTAAAAAAATCAAAGTGAATAAAAATAAAAAAATAAATAATAATAATAATAACACTCAGGTTGCATCCCGAGAAGCGCTTATCTAAAGTCTAAGCTTGACTTCCCTTTTTAGGCTCACAGTTACGGTTAATCTTGGAGCTGAAGCTCATCTCTCTCATTATCAGTTTTACTACCAAAATAAGGTCTTAGACGAGTACTGTTTACCTTGAACGTGCCAAATTCAGAATATGTTACCTCAATTGTACCATATGGAAAAATGTTTAGTACCACAAATTGGTTCGACCCTATTGGCTTAAGTTTCGAAGGGAACATTCGTGGATCCAGTATTCTAGTAGTACTTTTCCCCAACTTTGAATTGGTTCGGCCTCTTTACATGCACATCATGGCGTTGCTTTGTTTCTAGTTTGTCGAGTTGTACCATTTGCTCTTTACTTATTGCTTGATTTCTATCACCTTTAATAAAATACGGCTCTAACATGTTTTCATGAGGGATTTTCTACAAAGAATGTTGAGCCACATGATTACAAACATTAACAAAACAATTAGTATCATCTCGCTCACTAGAAACTCTCACAAAATAATGAGCTTGAAGAGTTACCTTTTCATCACCAACACTAAGCACAAGTTCACCATTACCCACATCGATAACAGCTCTAGCAGTGGCTACAAAAGGTCTACTAAGATCATAGGTACCTCACTATCCTCATCCATTTCCATTACAAAAAAATCAACAGGGAATATAAATTTAGTAAATTTCACAAGTACATCCTCAATAATACCCCTAGGATATCTAATTGATCTACTCGCTAACTGAATACTCATCCTAGTGGGTTTGGGTTTCCCAAGACCAAGTTTTTTGAATACTCATCCTAGTGGGTTTGGGTTTTTCAAGACCAAGTTGTTTGAACATCTTATAAGGCATAACATTTATACTAGCCCTTAAATTAGCCAAAGCATTTTCAATATTTAAACAACCAATGAGACAAGGAATAGTAAAACTCCCTAGACTTTAAGTTTGTTGGGTAGTTTGTTTTAGAGAATGATCGAGCAAACTGCATTGAGCTCCACAGTCAATGAGTCATCTAACTTCCTTTTATTTGTTAACAGCTCCTTTAAAAATTTTACATAATTTGGCATTTGCGAAAAGGCTTAAACAAACGGTAAGTTAATGTGCAATTTTTTTTAAGAGTTGAAGAAATTTACCATATTGTTCATTTATGGGATCTCTCTTCAATGCTGCTGGATATGGAATTCGATGTTTGTATTCTCTAATCACCGGCTTTTGCTCTTTATTTCTTTCCTCAACCTCATCACTTTTCTCAATAGCTTATAATTTTGGTTTCTGTTAAGGCTTGAGTAACCCTTCCATGCTTCGAACAATGATTGTGTGGAGTTGCTCCCTTGGGTTAGTTTCAATATTGCTATTTTTTGATTTTTCAAAGTTGTCTCAATGTTTTGAAATTGAGTTTCTAACACCAAAATAATTTTTTTGAACATCTCTTCAAGGTTCGGTTTCTTCTTTTGCTAATAAGGTTGGTGAAAACCCGAAGGGGTTGTAACCTTTGATTTCCTTGACCACCCCAAGAGAAATTTGGATGGTTCCTTCAACCTGCATTATAGTTATTACTATAAGGGTTATTTTGAGGTCTAGAATTGTTACCCATATAGTTGACTTGCTCATTCTCCGTGCTAGAACCGAAGGGTAAACATTCTGAATCAATCATCCCCACTCCATTCGCATTGCATTGCATCACCAAATTCACCTGCGTAGAAAAATTCAAACCATCAATTTGGTTATTCAGTGCTTCCACCTAGCTTGACAACATATCAATTGTATCTAGATTGAAAACACCGACTACTTTCACTGGTTTTGTTCTCATGACTTACCACTGATAGTTATTATGTGCCATCTCCTAAATAAACTCATAAGCTATCTCAGGTGTTTTATTATTTAGTATTCCACCAGCTGCTGCATCAATTAACTATCTAGTCGAGGGATTCAATCCATTGTAGAAAGCTTGAACTTGCAACCATAAAGGTAACACATTATGAGGACACCTTCTTAATAAATTCTTAAATTTCTCTCATGTATCATATAATGTCTCCAAATCGATTTGAGCAAAAGAAGAGATCATTCCTCAACTTAGTTGTTTTAGCTGGTCGGAAGTACTTCAACAAAAACTTCTCAGTCATCTAATCCCAAGTCGTAATAGAACCTCATGGTAAAGAATTTAACCAATGTTTTGTTTTGCTCTTCAACGAGAATAGGAACAACTGTAAGTGTATGGCATCATTAGAAACGCCATTGATCTTGAAAGTGTCGCAAATCTCCAGAAAGTTAGTCAAATGAGTATTTGGATCTTCATCTTGCAAACCATCAAATTGTAGATACTATTGGACCATCTGAATTGTGTTCGGCTTCAATTCGAAATTATTTGCAGCAATAGTTGATCTCACAATACTGATTCAGCCCCAATCAGAGTGAGCTTGGCATAAACATACATAGTGCGAGGGGCAGGACGTTCGATGACTTTTTGATTATTTTGATTATCACACATCGCCACAGTAGTATCCTTTTCCTCGTGATCGTCTACTGTACTCTGTTGATTTTGCCTTGCTTCTCTACGATTTCTACGAGCAGTTCTTTCAATCTCACTATCAAAAATTATTAGTTCCAACAAATTTCCTCTGGTCATAAACCAAAAGAACCTACCAAAATCAAACAAACGAAAATATTAAAATATAAAAATTAAATTAAAAATAAATAAAATAAAATAAAATAATGGTTAAATTAATCGAAATAAAGTTTTCCTAATATTTCAATCTCCGGCAACAGCGCCAAAAACTTGATGTCTACGAAACCAACTAAAAATACGACAAAGACAAGTGCACCTATCAATAAATAGTATAGCTACGATGGGTTAAAAATATCGTTTCCACAAGGACTAAAAGTACTAGTAATTACCGTCTTTCTATTATTTAACCGACAAAAAGTGATTGAATTAAACTAAAATTAACTAAATTAATTAACTAAGAACTCGGCAAAGAACAATTAAGGAAAATAATCGAATAATAACCAATAAGCGAAACAATACCCAGGAAAGAGTCCACCTAGACTGCATCTATCATTATAAATCTGAATTAAACAATTTATTCACTTAATACATTGACCCGTAGAAATCCTTAAATTATGCTAATATCTCTCTTCAAGACTAAAAGAAACTAACTCAAGGTTGATTAATTGGAATTTCTTTCTAATTAAAACTCCTATTATCGCATTAACTCGGTCTATGAATTCTACTATTAGATTTAACACTAATCCGATAGATTTATGTCATCCTATTTCTAGGTTTGCATGCAACTCCACTCAATTCTACTAGATTTACCCTTAAACAGGGTATATTCCTCCTCTAAATTAAGCACATCAAACATGAATTAATAATACAGAAATATTAAATCCAGAATTAAGCAAACATAATTAAGAGCAAGATTCAAGTATTTATTGCGTAAAACAGAAATCAAAAAACATAATTCATTATAGGGTTCATCTCCCCTATGTATTTAGAAAATTAGTTCATAATCGCGAATATAAACATCTCAAAGTCAGTATAACCACAAGAAATAAAGAAACTCTTAAAATAACTTCAAAGAAATTAAAAGGAGATCTTCAATCTTGATAGAAATCTACTTCAGAGTCGACTTCAATGGCGTTTTCTGAGTTGTTTTCTTCAATATTCTCTGACAATCCCCTTTCCTCTTCTTATATTTGATATTTATGGGTCTTAAAATACCCGAAAAACCTAAAAATTACGTTTTTTCGCGTGTCCAAAGCACGAATCTTGAAATCCACATGGTTTGGCACATGGCCGTGTGGCAACCCGTGTAGCTCACACGGCCGTGTGTCCAGCCCGTGTGACTCCTGACATTTGCTTCAATTGTCCGATTTTCGCTCCGTTTTTACTCGTTTTGCTTCCAAATGCTCTCTTAAGTATAGAAACATGAATTTAAAGGATTAGAAGCATAAAATTCACCATTTTGCATTGATTAATTACCCAAAAATGCATTAAGAACGGGATTAAAATATGTTACTTTTGACACTTGTCAACCAAGTGTGGGATGTTACAATTATTATACTCTAAGACACCACATTTTCTTTCTTTTTTTCGATATTTATGTTTTATAATTGGTCAATTGGTCCATTTTTGAAAATTACTAATGATTTATTATAATTATTAAAAATTATCTTGGAAAAATATTTAAAAACTTAATTTAAAATTTTTAAAACTTTTAAATAATATTTTTTTTTGTAATTTTTCGTAATTAAGGAAAAAAACACATCCAATATAAACTTGTCTAAGTGCATTTGAACTTGGATAACAATTTTTCCAAGTTCATTTTAGACGTGATTTTTAATAATTTTAAATATTTTTGTTATTCTTTAATAAATTTAATAATTTCTTATAATTTCTTATAATTATTAATAATTTTTAAATATTTTTATAAGTTTTTTATTAATCTTTTAGTAGTTATCTAAATAACCTTGTCCAAGATGAACCTAAATAATTGGTTATCCAGATTCAAAATGAATTTGGACAACTTAGACATGTTATTTTCAACCATTATTTGAAATTTTATTTATTTTAGAATTTTTTTAAAAAAAATTAATATTTAGCATGAGATCCCTATGGCATGCCACCTATCACTATTTGGTTGGACCATTAGCCACGTCAGTAAAAAAAGTTACATCAATGGTGGTCAATGTAGCACCTTATACCTCACCCAAATAAAAATAAGATATAGGACATTACATTGATTAGCAAAGAAAACCAAATATACAAATTCAACATTCAAAAATTCAACATTCAATATGGTAAAACAATATATATAATGACTATAGCCATTACTACTGATCCATGGATAGATATCAATCTTAAACGAACTTTGGAAAGTCTTTCAGAGCCCAAAATACACAAACAGAGAGCCAAACATCAATACCTAGAACCAAAGTACCAATACAAGTAAAAAAATTGAGCAGTGATGTATCAATACAAGTAAAAAAAATTGAACAGTGATGTAACACCCCTTACTCATCCGAACATCTAGTACAGATAAAAGATGTTATTGAAATACATGCATAACTAAATCTCAAGAAATTTTTTTAAGAAATTAAACTCTAAAACAATTTAATAAAATAATAGCATCAAGATAAAACCATTTTGAAGGCTTTAACAACATCTTAAGATCATTTAGAACCTTGACGTGGGTGATCGGAGGTATCTAAGATTGAAGACAAGCTTTGGGAATCTCAAAACAATCAAAACGGTGAAGTGGCACCAATCCAAGGGTATAGGTATCAGTACTGATACCCTATGTATCAGAAACTTTTACTAGGAACTGTACCTTTTTGGCTAGTTTAAAGCATGTTTAGATAAATGCAAAGGTAGGTTCTAGAACTTGAGTTTCTTGGAGCAAAAATTTGGTCACCGACTTCTAAGTTTTGATACTTATTAGCATGATTCTGAAACCCTGCTTTAAGGGATCAAAAATATACTTCAAAATCATTCCAAAACACCTCTCAATCAAGTAGAAACATAACATACTCAAAAGATCATTTAAATATATACAATTTATAATCAAACCTGAATTAATTTGATTTTATGCTAGCATATCATCACAACTCCTAGAACTCTTTTTAGAGTTTCATAACACATCCAAAACAAACCAACATCAATCCAAATCATAGCTCTAAATCAAAAAAGGAGTAGACATGCATGCATCCAAAATAATCATACATCAACCAAGGCTCAAGCTAACAAAATAATCATTCGAATGCGATCATCAAATACATCCATTAACAAGACCTATGGCTTCTCAAATTAACATATATCCATACAACATAAGTGACCCTCTAAGTACATGCCACTAGAAGTTTTAGAAATACATATAAGCTCTTTCATACCCCGTTGTAATGATGGTGTAGTGATCTTATTGACGAGTCGCCTTCCCAAAATCAACTCACGACTCATGCGTAAAAAACAACACATAAGCATAAATGCTTGGTAAGCTCAAATGGAAAATACCATACTTACCTTGCTATTAAATGAGCTAGTCCAGTACATATTAGACGAGATTAATAACAAGTGGTACTGTCATAACACTAAACATGCCAAAACCAACTCATAAATCAATAAAGTCACAATCATGCATTAATATTTGTGATCAATTCACTATAAGTTGGAAACAAAACATAGTCTATCTACTCAAGAGGCATCTCATCAGTTAAGCACAACAACTAAGCATAAATAAAAAATTGCATGCTCAAACACACTTGAGTTTCCACAATTTACCAATTTAATCATTTTATAGAAGTTCGAAAAAGTTCACCGTTAATAAGCTCAGTAAAATAAGACTTAGACACATGGGAAATCCACCAAACACACCAAATATATATTGCACTATAAGTGTGTTCCAACCAAACACATTGAGAGTATTGCACTAGAAGTGCAACCAACCAAATCACACTAGAGATTTTATAAGAGAATAAGTTCAATGGTCCATAAAAAAGTACCCTACCATGAAATAATAGAACAGAGCTTCAACTCTACACAAGCTTATACACAAATGCGCAACAGACCCTAATTGGCATGTCAACCATATCCTAACTTTTCTACCAAGTTTACTAGAGCAAAATTAACTCTTTATCAATAAGGTCCTTTAGAAAAGTTCATTATACATAAATTAGTCATTAATAAGTCACATTTTCTAAGTTTCACATCACATGTCCCATTAAGCCAATATATGTTTGATTCCCATATATGAAGTTTGATACAAATCATATTCACAAACATAACTAATGCCTTCTTATCTTTTTTTAGTATCTTCTTTCAATGCTCTTTTCTCTTTGTTTGTTAATGTTGCTTTGGCAGCTACATCTTCGAGCTCGACATATCCTTCTTCAACAATATGCCAACAATCTTAAGAGTCGAGCAAAACCTTCATTTGGATGTGCTAATTACCATAATTTGTCTTTGTTAATTTCGGGATCTGCGGTTGAATCATGTTTGTCATCATAACATCGACACGAAACTAGCTCTGATGCCGCTTGCTGAAAGCGTAGTGGACAATTAATAATCAAAAATAAATTTATTATTCACATAAGAATTACACAATACAAATAGAAGTGTTTTTTTTTCTAAATACACTAGCTGATGTTAGTTTTTCTCATTTAAGTCAATTTCTTATACTTCTCAACACTCTCATACATTACGTTATATAATCATCTATATGTTATCTTTATAAGCTAAATTTATAGGCCTATAGAAGCTCCTAATAGACTTAAGTTGTTTTCACCTTCTTTCTAATATTTACTGCCTAAGACTATTGAAAATGTTGTTGCCATAATTATCCGTTATTCTTATCTCTTTAATTTTTCATGAATCTTCCATTATGTTACCATTCTTATCCTTTAACTTAAAGTTTTATAGAACCAGTCGCCTCTCTTTGCTTTACCGACTTTGAAAAGTTGAATTGGTTTCTAACATTTATATTACTACTTTTCTTGAAAAGTAGAAAAGTGAAATGATGAATCAACAAAAAGGAAAAACAGGATTGCATAGAGGGGTATGGTTAGGTTTTTAACAAAACAATACTGATATTCAACATGAAAATGTCTCCCCCACCTTAGTACAATAAATAAACAACAAACAAGGGAATAAAAAAATGTTGCTTTCATCTCAAATGGTTTCATTTCATGTCTTCAACTTTTTCACAATATATTTCCTTTCCTTTTAGAAATGAAAATGCCTCCTAGACTGGATCTAGCTATTACCCTTTGAATTTCATCAAATAGATAAAGTGTGTAAACACATTAAAAGGTTAAATTTGTTATTAGGCCAATAAAAAAAGACTCACATCAACGAGGTTTTTTTAATAATTAGGTCTAGGGGTAAGGGTAGAGATGGGGTTGTTAAGGATTGGACCCAAGCTCTCATGCTACAATACAAATACTCTTACCACTAAGCTAAAAGGTTGGTGGCACCCACATTCAATTTCCTTTTGAGTTTTAATGGTGGGTGACTAAAATTTTGAATTTTGAAAACATCAGTAATGAAATTGAAATTTTTAAGTTAGGTGACCGCACAAATAATTTACCAATTATATATTTTTAATTAGGATTGCACTTCAAATTAAAAATAATAATTTTCTTTTAAATCTTTTTATGTGTCAAATAGTCTTCAGAACTCATTCAGCTAGTAACAAACTGGAAAATGTTTGGAAACTGATCCTGCAGAGTAAGTTGGTTTGAATAATGGAAACGAGACCCACCAAAATTAACTAAATTTTCTAGCTCTTGCAAACCAATTTGCGACCCCACAATAATTCTTACTAGGACTACCCATTTTTCTTTTCCTATTTGAAGATTCAATGAAAGTATATATATTGTCAAAAACATAGTAATATATATTATATTTGCACAAAAAATTAAGATTGTGGGATATGGAAATGATATGCTACTTTAAGAAACAAAAATAAAAGAAAGAGAGTCTTTATTTAGGTAGGAAAAGAAATTGATGGGTTTGATGAAGAAATGAACCCTACATTTTTCTTACAAAATCCAATGTTTAACTATAGAATGTTGTCGGTTAAGCCCTAAGTTTAGTCTGTAGACAACTCCTCTCCCTCACTCTAAATAAAAACTATCATACAATGTTAACCTTCATAATGCTTATATTATTAACTATTAGAATTAAGTGACTCGAATCCTTATTTAAATAAAATACATCGGTAAAATAAAATAAAAGTAAAATCTATATAGAACTACACTTCTTTTATTTTATTTTAGAGTAAGGTTTTTTAAACCTTATTAAGCTCCATCTATTTGATATTGATTAGAATAAGGTGTTTCAATCTTACTACACTCTTATTGGAATATGGTTTCACAAGCCTATAAATAGACATAGTCTACTCTTCTTGTAATTATTCGAATTCGACATAGTGAATTATCTTCTTCTTTGCCCGTGGTTTTTTTCTAAAAGGGTTTCCACGTAAAATATATGTGTTCTTTATTTTTCTCTCTCTTTTTCTTTGCGATAAATTGACATTGCCGACATTCTATTTTTTACAAATTGGTATCAGAGCTTCTGGATTGTTCATCTCAATCACGGTAATGGCCTCTTTGAAGTATGAAATCCTACTGTTGGATCGCAACACCAGATTCGCGTTGTGGCAGATAAAGATGCAGGCAGTTCTTGCACAGATAGACTTAGAGGAAGCTCTGCTAGGGGTAAATAAGACACCTTCAAAATTGACGGAGGAAGAGAAGAAGCGCAAGGATCGAAAGGCGTTAACACTGTTACATATACATTTTTCTAACAAAATTTTACAGGATGCGATGAAGGAGAAGACCGTCGCTGGATTATGGAAGAGGTTGAGACAAATATGTATGTCGAAAACTCTAACTAGAAACCTGCATATGAAGTAGCGTATTTATGTTCATCGTTTGAAGGAAAGTGCATTTGTGCACGAACACTTAACAGTGTTTAAAGAAATTCTCTCAAACTTGGAGGCTATGGAGGTTTAGTATGATAAGGAAGATCTATGGTTGATTCTACATTTTTCGTTGCCCCCTTCTTATTCAACCTTTAGAGATGCGATTTTATATAGCCGCGAGTCTCTCACAGTTGATGAGGTTTATGATTTTTTTTAACCTCATATGATAAGATGAAGTATCTTATGGTTAAAACTGACTCTCAGGGAGAGGGTTTCATTGTTCGTGAAAGACAAGATCGGAATGCTAATGATGATCGTGGAAGGACACATGACGGAATCCTCATGGTAAATCTAAAGGTAGATCGAAGTCTTCAAACAGAGGTAAAATTTGTAACTTTTGCAAGAAGAAAAGGCACATTAAATCTGAGTGCTATAAGGTACAAAACAAGATCAAAAGGGAGGCTGTAAATAAAAATGGAAAACAACTAGAAAATTTTGGTAAAGCTAATGTTGTAGAAGACTATAGCGATGGTGAACTTCTAGTCACTTCTGTCAACAATTCTAAAGTGAGCGAGGAGTAGATCCTTGATTCGGGCTACACCTTCCACATGAGTCCCAATCGGGATTGGTTTTGCAACTTACGAAACAGTGTCTGAAGATATTGTTTTGATGGGAAATAATGTTTCATGTAGAATTGCAGGTGTTGGAACAACTAAAGTTAAGATGTTTGATGGAGTTGTCAGAACACTTAGTGACGTATGACATGTTCCAGAATTGAAGAGAAATTTAATTTTATTGAGTACTCTTGATTCAAAAGGGTACAAATACACAGCTAAAAATGGAGTTTTGAAGATTTTCAAAGGTTCCCTCGTTGTGATGAAATGGCAAAGAAAGGCTTCCAAGTTATATGTTCTGCAGGGTTCTACTGTTACTAGTGATGCAGCTGTCGCTTCCTTTTCCTTGTCAGATGATGATGTTACTAAACTTTGGCATATGCGCCTAGGGCATATGAATATGAATGGCATGGCAGAATTGAGCAAAAGAGGACTTCTTGATGGGCAAGAAATTTGCAAACTGAAGTTCTGTGAGCACTGTGTTTTTGGGAGACAAAAGAGAGTTTGATTCACCAGAGGAATCCATAACACGAAGGGAACGTTGGAGTATATTCATTTTGATCTATGGGGGCCATCCAGAGTGCCTTCGAGAGGTGGAGTTAATTATATGCTAACTTATATTGATGATTTTTTCAAAAAAGTTTGAGCTTTCTTCCTGAAGCAAAAAAGTGATGTGTTTTACGCATTTAAGTCTTGGAAAACTATAATTGAAAAATAGACGAGAAAACAAATAAAATACCTCCACACAGACAATGGTTTAGAGTTCTGTTCTGATCAGTTTAATAAATTGTACAAGTTAGAAGGGATCGTGAGACACTTAACAGTTCGTCATACTCCACAACAAAACGGTGTTGCAGAATGAATGAACAGAACGATCATGGAAAAGGTTTGATGTATGTTGTCAAATCCCAACTTACCAAAGTCATTTTAGGCCGAAGCAGCCTCTACTGTATGTTTTTTTATCAATCAATCTCCATCCGTTGCCATTGAGAAAAAGACTCCACACGAGGTATGGTCTGGTAATCCTGCTGACTATTCTGATTTAAAAATTTTTGGGTGTCCTGCGTATGCTCATGTTGATAATGGAAAATTGGAACCAAGATCCATTAAATGTATTTTTCTTTGTTATAAAGCTGGAGTAAAAGGGTATAAGTTATGGTGTCCTGAAAATAGAAAAGTTATGATTAGCAAAGATGTTGTTTTTGATGAAACTGTTATGCTACCTAACTTATCTCTTAAAGACTCTTCTAATAAAGAAAATCAAAAGTAGGTGGAGCATCAGATTAATCCAAAATCTACAATAGAGTCGACTCCTCAAGCCAGTACAAAAATTTAAAATAGAGTTGTTTCTTCACCATAATACTCTATCGCCAAAAATAGAACTAGAAAAGAAATTAAACCTCCAAAGAAGTATGTCGAGGCTGATCTAGTTGCTTATGCTTTAAATGTGGCTGAAGATATAGATGCAAACCAAGAGCTATCTAATTATTCTGATGCAGTTAGCTGTGAAGACTCAGAAAAGTAGATGTTTGCTATGCAAGAAGAGATGGAATCACTCCACAAAAAAAAACATGGGATCTTGTGAAACTTGCTAAAGGTAAAAAGGTTGTTCGTTGTAAATGGATGTTTAAAAAGAAAGAAGGGACTCTAGGAGTTGAAGAACCTAGATATAAAGAAAGGCTTGTTGCAAAGGGTTACAGTCAAATTCTAGGACTGGATTTGATAGATGTGTTCTCCCCAACTGTGAAGCATAGTTTGATTCGAGCTTTGCTTGGTATTGTGGCCATGCATGATTTGGAGCTTGAGCAATTAGATGTAAAAACTGCATTTTTACATGGAGAACTTGAAGAGGATATTTACATGCAACAACCAGAGAGTTTTACAGTCTCAGAAAAAGAGGACTATGTTTGCTTGCTAAAAAAGTCCCTTTACAGTTTGAAACAATCACCAAGACAGTGGTACAAGAGGTTTGATTCCTTTATGACTTCTTATGATTTCAAAAGAAATAGCTTTGACAGTTGTCTTTACTTTAAGAAAAACAGTGATGGTTCTTTTGTGTATCTACTCCTTTATGTTGATGACATGTTGATAGCAGCGAAAGATAAAGGAGAGATAAAAAAAGGTCAAAGCCCAACTAAGTAAAGAATTTGAGATGAAAGATTTGGGACTAGCAAAGAAGATACTTGGTATGGAGATTCTCAGAGATAGAAAAGCAAGTAAATTGTACCTAAGTCAGAAAGGATACATTGAGAAAGTTCTTTGCAGATTCAATATGCAGAATACTAAGCCTGTTAGTACTCCTTTAGCAGCCCATTTCAGACTATCATCAGCTTTGTCTCCACAATCAGATGATGAGATTGAGTACATTTCACATGTTTCATACCCTAGTGCAGTGGGATCTCTCATGTATGTTATGGTTTGTTCATGTCAAGATTTATCATATGCAGTCAGTGCAGTTAGCAGATACATGGTGAATCCCGGTAAAAAACATTGGAAAATAGTTCAGTGGATTTTAATATACTTACGAGGTACTACTGATGTTTGCTTACAGTTTGGAAGAACTAGAGATAGAGTCATTGGGTATGTTGATGTTGATTTTGCTGGAGACTTTGATAGAAGAAGATCTCTCACAGGTTATGCCTTTACAATCAGAGGTTGTGCAATCAGTTGGAAAGTCACTTTACAAACTACAGTTGCTTTGTCTACTACTGAAGTTGAGTACATGGCGATTACTGAGGCTTGTAAAGAAGCCATTTGGTTGAAGGGACTCTTTAGTGAACTCAATGAAGACCTTCAAATCAGTACAGTATTTTGTGACAGTCAGAGTGTCATCTTCCTTACAAAAGATCAAATGTTTCATGAGAGAACAAAACACGTTGATGTTTGGTATCATTTTATTCGTGATATTATTACTTGTGGTGATATTGTTGTGAGCAAAATTAGTACTCGTGAAAATCTTGCAGATATAATGACTAAGTCACTTCCTATAACCAAGTTTGAGCATTACTTAGACTTGGTTGGCATTCATTGCTGAAGTTAAACCCTTAAGGGGTTTTATGGAAGAGGTGGAAAACTTGTTCGTTGAGAGTTCGCGATGAAGAACTTATTCATTAAGAATTCGTGTCAATGTGGAGATTGTTAGAATTAAGTGACCCGAATCCTTATTTAAATAAAATACATTGGTAAAATAAAATAAAAGTAAAATCCATATAGAACTACACTTCTTGTATTTTATTTTAGAATAAGGTTCAAAATTAAGCTTCATCTGTTTGATATTGATTAGAATAAGGTGTTTCAATCTTACTACACTCCTATTAGAATATGGTTTTACAAGCCTATAAATAAACATAGTCTACTCCTCTTGTAATTATTCGAATTCGACATAGTGAATTATCTTCTCCTTTACCCGTGGTTTTTTTCTTGAAAGGGTTTCCACGTAAAATATGTGTGTTCTTTATTTTTCTCTCTTTTTCTTTACGATAAATTATCATTACCGACATTCTATTTTTTACATTAACATTTAACACTTAGAAAAGAGTCTCTTAAGACCTTATCAATAAAGGTCAACAGCTAATTTAATCACCAAAAAAACAAGAAAAAAACAAAAAAAAAGGTGGGGTTTAGATTTTATTTTAAAAGGATGGTTCTAACTACTACAGGCGAAAACATTATCACAGAAGGAAATCTCAACATTATAATGGAAATTAATTAACCTACTACTTTTCACTGTTTTCATTCTCATAAAGTATCAACAACCTTTGCACATCTTTTCCTCTTTATATGTTCTAATAAAAATAAGCACTACAGTAGGGATTTTCTTATTCATGATTTACTTCGTATTTTTGCACATTAAGTATAGATCAGATCCAAACTCCATTGCTGCTATTTTCCTTACCTACACAGCATACTGGTTACATATTGATTTTTGGTAATTAATGTTGCTGCAAGTCTGTGACCAAATTCACTCTCACTCAAACTTTTTTTTTTTAATTTAAAAAAAATTCTAAATGCAAACGTGACTTAAACCCAAATCATTTCTTGAAAAAAATGAATGCTCTAACCATTAAGCTATATTCTCACTCAAATAAATTTAGACCAGAATGAGATATCACCCATAATTTTCCTTTTTTCTTTGTCTGTCATGCATTAATTAATGCTTTTAGCGATAATGTTTTCACCTATATATTTGTTTTTTTATGGTTGGAAAAAACATTGTAGAATGTTCTGGTTTGTCTAAAAGTTGGTAGAGAAACACCATACTTGTTTCTAAACAAAAACTCATTAATTTGAAACTACTTCCAATTACAAAGGTGGATGATGATGTTTAAGCTAATAATTTCACCCCATCAATGTCTCCCTGACAATTGAAATGCTTATAGTTAAACCTATTACCTAGAAACTGTCCTCACATCAAATAGAGGAGCGGTTGAAACCTTTTAAACCACAACAATAGTTGGGGATTACTAATTATTGCATTTAATTATCAACACTTCAACGCCTTAGCATATAACCTTCATATCAACTGCAATAATGTTGAAGATGTAGGGTTATTGTCATATTTTTCATTAATTTATGAACCCATTTTTGCATATGTATATAAAGCAAACGCAACTCATATGTAAGACTAAAAGAGAATTTTTTTTTTTTTAGTACATTTCTTTTCCCTATTTCATTTCCACCAGAATAAATAAAGCAATGATAGAAGGCATGGTAGAGAAGCATGATGAAGAAAAGAGAGTTGACAATGAACAAGCTGAAAACATATCTGCAATGTCGTTTCCTTCACAGAAATGTTCATCCTTGGACTTGAATGAAGAAGCTAGCAGCAAAGAGGATTATGATTACAACATTATCGGCAATGGCAAACAAGGTGATGAGATTGAGAAGACAAGTGAAGGGAATTCCAGCAATAATAACAACAACATAGTGGGGGAGAAAGGTAATGGTAGAAGAAGAGTAAGGCAATATGTTAGGTCAAAATTGCCTCGCCTACGGTGGACTCCTGATCTTCATCTCTCCTTCGTGCATTCTGTTGAAAGGCTTGGTGGACAAGACAGTAAGTTCAATATTAGTATCTTTATATATATAAAAATTATTTAAGAGAGTTTTGCATAATTTTTGGTTGCAGGAGCAACTCCAAAGTTAGTCCTTCAGTTGATGAATGTGAAGGGACTTAGCATTGCCCATGTAAAAAGCCACTTGCAGGTGTACTAACACAACCTTATATCTTAATCTTAAAATTTTAAACTTATCGTGTATTTTTTTAATTTTGGTAAATAAAAACAAAAAAGATTACATATATGAAAAATAATTATACTAATTAAATATATAATATTTATGATTAATTCTTTTTATTCACTTATATTATTTTTGTGCTCGTTAAATTTTCATTGTACATCTTTGGGTTTTGCCTTCTTTGATTTTCAAAGGAAAACGGTTTTGTATCTTTAATTCGTTGGTTGTTGGATTACTCTTAGCCACATTAATGTTTTTTAAATAATATTAATTATTTTTCGTTGATGTATCACAACCACATTAATTCGATCATTGCACTATAAAAAAAATTAGTAAAAGATAAAAGTTTACAAATACAATTATAATTAAAAAAAATATTTTCAGCTTCAATTATTTAACCTCAACCGATTTCGTTCATGTAAAAAGGTTGATGTATTTATGAAAGAATATAATATATTTTAACCATAAACTTTTCACAAAATCATTAACTTTTACTGTTTCAGATGTACCGGAGTAAGAAACGTGACGAGGCTGGACAAGGTGAAGTTGTTTTTTCCTTATAGTATGATTTTCTACTGTCCCTTGGTTTTATAAACTAATTAACTCATCCAGTTAGTAGGTTTATAAAGGTGAGTTGTATTTCGGTCTAAGCTTAAATTATTAATATTAGTTAATTATGATATAAAAATACTTGTAATATTTTAATAATTTATGAATAGTAATTAATATTAGGAAATAAAATTTCATGAAGGTTTTCTAAAATTCGAAATATAAATTTGGATAACAGTAATAATATAAAATTTCAGAATTCGTAAAAAACTATAATTAAGAAATTGAGCGAATTTTATTTCGTTTAATGCATGTGTTCCCATCACAAAATAAAATAAAATAAAATAAAATCTAACTTCTAAATATCATTTTTATTTGGATAAATATATAATTAGATACATCGAATTTTGATTTGGTGCAATTATACACATGAAACTTGAATTGTTGTCCATATATACATAAAATTTTAATTTTAATTCAATTGTCCACATTTAAAGAAATGAATATATACATTTATTTCCGTATTAGATTACTATAACAGTTTGTGTATGCAATAAATCAACATGAAATTGTACTAATTTTTAGTGGTTTCTAGAAATTGAATCAAAACAAAATTTATATATAACATTGCACATTGAATCAAAATTCATATATAGTTTTGATATTTATCCCTCTCTATTTAGTTCTAATATATATTTATAAAAACTTATATCATTTATAAATTTTTTCAAATCTAATAATATTCATATTGTATGTTCTTATATCAATATTCTTCTTTTATAATTATCTTTTAAGCTCTTTAAATTTTCAAGATCAATTATTTTATCCAAATAATGCAACTACAATTACCAACCTTTTGAAGGAATGAATTATAAAATACTAACATTTAAAAATCCCTAAAATTTTAAAACTCTTCATTCAAATGCACCCTAAGGGGAAGTGTAAGTCAAATACATTTGAATTAGAGATGTCTATGATTCCAACTCAATGGGTCTAACTTTGTAATTTAAAAATAATAAAATAATATTTTTTATTTTTATTTTTATATAATAATATTTTAAAATTATTTAATTTAAATTCCGCTCATGCTGAATTGGATCGAGATTAAAAAATAACTTCAACGAAAATAAATGAATTGTGTTATAATATCATTTTGTACTTTTAAAATTTTTATAACATTTTTTAAAGAAAATTCAACTTTAAGAAAACTGCCTTTATGTCATTTATTTTAAAAATAAATAATTACTTTGTTAAAAAAAATATTTACCATTTTTCTTTCAAAAACTGCCCTTTTATTTTTATATTATTTTTTACATAATATTTTGTTATCATTTAATCTAATTACATATTATTAGAATCAAATGCAATAAAATTTTCTAATTTGTAGTGTATGACAAAAGAGATAATATAGTCAAAATGTACTAGAAATTAATTCAAATTATTAATTTTTTATAAGAAATAGGGGTAAAGATTGTTTAAAATCGAATTCAAAATTATTGTCAATTGAAGATTATAATATAAATCTTTTACAATACTACTAATAATTCAACATATATATAGACAATTATTTAAATCTTACTTAAATATAAATATATTTGTCGACTAAATCTTAGATTGGTTGGTATCAACATTCTTGTTAGTATAAGAAGATGTGGATTTGAATATGTTAAAATGCACTTATCCTTCTATTTAAGGATTAGAGAGAAGTTATGAGTAATTTTATTTCAATAAATAAATAATAAAGGAAAAAAATATAAGCATAATTATTATCATATATGTATTTTTTGAGCAAGATTTTGCTCCAAATTGAAAATTGAGAGAAATTACTATATTTTTTGAAAATAGCATAATTAAAATACACGTGTAGCTTTAAAATAATATCTAATAAGCATTTAAACATATAGTTTGAAATTAATAATAATAATAATAATAACGTTATATATGCAATGCGTACGAAGTTAAATTAAAATAAAATAGTCTAAATTGTAAGTGATATTAAATTTAAATATGTAAATATATGTGATTAAAGATATTCAATGCACTCTAATTGTTTTCTAATTCAAATTGTCATTTTTCTATAGCACATTAAAATGTCTTCATGTTAGAAAATATTTTTAACATATTATCAAAATGTTCTCGTATTGGTGAAAAGATATTCAACATTTATAAAAATTATAAAATATTTATTTAACAATTGAATAATAGGTAGAGTGGTAACTTGCTTTAAAAAAAACCTTCATCAATCTTTAGTTGATATCGAGTTGACTTGTGATACCAACCCAATCAATGATATTAACAATATATACAATCAACATGGGTAAAACAGTTTGTGTAATAGTATTAAATTGCATAAACAATAAAAATAAAGTTTTGCTTGAAGTGGTAAAGTTGAGGTGCTAAAATTTGTATTTGTTTTTCTAAAAATATAATAACTTAATATTAATAGAGATAAAAAGATAAAAGTATCCTCATAATAATATAATTTATTTTAAATATGAAGGGTTACTTAGTAATTGAACCAATTAAGTTGGTGCTACTTGTGATACCAAACTTAGTAAAGGACTTAATATTAGTAGAAATATATACAAACTATGTGAGTAAAACAATATGTAATAGTATTAAAACATATAAAAAGTTCAACTATGGTTGAAGCAGTAAAGTTGAAGTGTTATTGATGCTAGTTGTATAGGTTTGATTCTCTTCATATGCAATTTTTATCAGTCTTCTTAAAAATATAAAAAGATAAAAGTACCCTCATAATAATATTACTCAATTTAAATATGAAGAAGCTAATTAGTAATTTAACCAATTAAGTTGGAACCACTTAACTCGTGACACCAAACTCATTAAATGATTTAATATTAGTAGAGATAATGTATATATATATTATTTTTCATGTCTATTTTACGATTTATGTTTGGAGTTCGTGATTGTCTCTTCCAACAATATTGACTCTAAAATTCGAACCTATGTTCCTCTTTGAAAATATAATATGCCTTAAAATTGTAGCGGAGATAATATATTAATACTAAATAAAAAAAATTATTATATAAATTTATATCTATATAATTATTTATTATTTTTTAAAAGTTAATTTTAGTTATAAATATTTTTTAAAATAAAATTAATTATTACAATAAAAATAAATTAAAATTATTTGAATCCATCTCAGCCTAATTAACATGGACCAATTTGAATTTCAATAATTTGAACTTGAAATTATTAGAATTCAAAAAATATCTAAATTTAGATCGATACGAATCCGAAAATGTATGAATAGTTGCATCTAAGCCAACTTATTTGTCCATTAGGTTTTTTTTTTTTTATGTCTACAATTGGGATTTAAAATCGTTACATCTCTAATTTATTGATGGCTATCTTTTTAAATACAACATAAGGACATGTGTTAACTTTTTTAAATTCTATGTGTCACTTTTTTTAAGGATTGTAGAGGTAAAAATTTTCACATGATAATTATCTGGATGTTAATTGTTAAATTAATTAGTATAGTTTTTGACCCACGCTCCTGGGTTAATTATTTTGAACTAAATAATTAAATTTTAAAGGTAATAATAGGCTTTAAGTTTTTATTTGGAATTTAATCCCATTTTTTTATTTTTAAGAATTTAGACTCTCTCTTTTTCAAATTTAAAAATTTAAGTTCAATTGTTAATACCGTTAAAATTTTTCTGTTAAATTTATTGGTCTGATATTCTAAAATTTTTAAAAAATACTCACTCAATAATCATATAATAAAAAATGACATTATAATGGACTTGAATTTTTTTAAAAAAATAACGACGTTAACAATTCTTTAAATTTATGTCAATATTTTAATTAGAATAAAATATTTAAACTAACTAATTACATTATAAACATTAAAGTACCAAATTATATGAAAAAATTGAAGTATAAAGATCATATTTTAAATTTTAAAATGATATAGAGACCAAAATTGAAATTTAACTATTTTTATATAATTAAAAGTAGAGGGACTAAAATTAAAAGTTAACCATATTATTATTAAGAATGCATAAAAGAAGAAAAAGGAAAAACAAGCCGCGTCAAAGAAGGCTTCCTTATATATATTAAATATTTTATGCCTAATTTAATTAGATTTTTAGGCATTAAAATCTTATTAAATTTTCTACCAATGCAGCTTAATGTCAGACTGAATTACTGTTTGATAAATGCATCATCTTTAAAATGATAAAGTCGGGTAATAGCTTGTCGATACTTGTAACTATCTTGCCCCTTGAATGAAAAGAGGGGGGACAAAATCATGAAATACTGAAGAAACTTTGCATTTATCACCTATGTAGTGTTATGCGAAAGAAATAGAGCAATTCAAGGAAGGGAAGAATTGCAGAGCAGTCCTCATCTAAATTTCAGAATGGAAAACGGTGGGTTTGTTTTAGCCACAGAATCTCCCCTCTACCAACCACCTCTAGATTTCGAAGTCTCTTTTCCAAGGTATACTAATACATAGTTATATAGTAACACTCTTTTATCAATTAATCTACAACTTCCTTCCTAATTAGAGAAACTGATTTTGGTTTTGTATAGGCACCAAGTGAGCAATGATGTTGGTCACCACACAAACCAAATTCATGGGGTGGATGCGCGTCTTGGACCCATGAGAACCGGGCGATTACTAGAAGACAAGAGGTGGCATCCTTTTGAAAGGCAGAAACACAGGGACTGCTTGCCTGACCTGCAGTTAAGACGAAGCTGAAGAAGTGGAATTGATGCTGAGACGACGAGCCATTGCGAAGGCCCGCAGGAAATTAGCACCCACCTTTCACTTTCTTAACCTCAATATTTACCCAGGATAAAATCCATCACAACCAAACAGAAAGGGTTCATGAATCTCTTGGTTTACATGCATAAAAAAATTAAAATTTTGCAGACAAGGCCGAATGAGGCTGAGTACTTAATAAGGATCTGACCATGTAAAATGGACCCCCCAGGAAGTGAGATCCTTCTAAGTGTTTTATTTTTTGCTGCTTCTTCTAGATGATGCAAATGATGTATTCGAGGTTAGCATAGAGCTGGTTTAAAAAACAGATTCTGCAATTTTCTTTTTCATTATTTTACCGAAAAAGCTTCGTTGCATGAATCTATTAGAAACCTTCAGTCATTTCAATGAATAATACGCTTTCCCCCCCTTTTTAAGTTCCTATATAAACCTTCTTCATCTTAATTTCTTCTTTGTGCTTTACTTTTTATTCAAAAGCATTTTTAGATTATATTGTTTTGAAATATGGGAACGGTTTATAGGAGATATACTTAGGATAGACCAATTATATATAAACAATTGTAGAAATTCTAGAGTTTCGCTAGCTTTTTCTTCTTTTATTAGCAGGAGAAAGGATTGTGCGAAATAAATATATTGTCTCTTTCCAATAGTTTAATGCTATATCAATACTTTTATCTTGAATTCCGAGATTTTTATTTGAATTTAATTTTTTTTCAGGATTTTAATTCAAAATGAAATTACTAATATAATATTAAACTATTGAAAAATAGATACATATAACGTGGCGATACTGTTTCATACAATCATTTCTCTTATTAGTAAGGTGTAACCGTGTTTTTCACGCATTGATGATGATGATAATGATAAAACCACAAAAATGTTGCCATATGGAGGACAAGAAGTTTCTCTTGTTTTGAAGAGTACTCCACTATATATAAGAAGGATAGAGCTACCAGAAAAGATATTTAGAGCTAGTTTAGCATTACTTTAAAGAAGTGTTTTTAAAAAATGCTATGGAAAAGTGATTTTAAGAAGTACTTTTGAAAAGTTTGGTTTAAGATTTAAGTGCTTAGTATTTTTGTCAAAAAGTATTTTTGAAAAATAAAATGTAAATATGCATTTAGATAATGTTCAAAGTAATTAATATTATGATATCTTAGTAAGAATATAAAAAATAATTTATTATAATTTGTTGTTAATATTTTAATATATGAAATATAAATTTTAAATATTTTTAAAAAAAATTAATACTAATTATTCATAAAATTTAATTCGAATATATAACCTATATTTTAAATGATAAAACATAACCAATAAAAATATAAAAATATAAAATAAATTTAAATAGAAAAATAATTACATACAAAATATAAATATTATATAAAATATATTATAAGGATTAAAACTGTGATTTAGTCTAAAAGCACTTTTGTGCAAAAGCTAAAAACAACTCATTTTGCTTTTAGGTTCAAAAACCCTTCTTACACTAAAAGTTGTTTGTTTAGCACAACTTCTTGCTTGAAAAGATCAAAGTCTGGTATTGATAATCAAATGAGAGTAAAGATGAAGAGTTGGATTCGCCAAAAGCCCTGTTACATTAAGACCATACATTGAATGGGTTTTTGTACAAAAAATATAGCAAATAATGAAAAAGATTGGAGCTATGTTTGTTTTCTTCAAATATTCTGAAGAAATGGATAAGAGAATATCTAGTTTTTATATTAGGATTTTTAATTGTATTAACACATTATGAAATGTTTAGAAACAATGTTGTAGGCATATTTCTTAATTTAATTTCATATATATTTTTTAGTTGATGGGGAAGTCCAAAAAGAATTTTAGTATAATTTTTTAATACTCTATATATTTGGATTAAATCAAATTTTTATCATTTTTAATAAGATCAAAGTACAATTTATCTTTATTAATTTAAAATTTCCTAAATAGAGTATTGGAATTTTTATTTGTACTTTTGACACATTGGGTAGTTTGTATTGTATTCCTATTTACATGGAAATACAGTGATATACAAGTTTCTCAAAGTATGTTTTACATTTAAGGGCACACATGACATTTCATAAAAACTGTTCTAACACTTTAATCAAACAAAGAAAACTACATTTTTAAGAAGCCATTTTAATACGCAATATTAAGATTTTATATAAGAGGAAGAGAACAAACAATGAGTTAACGATGGTTGAGTAAGATAAATTGAAAAATCAAAAAACCACCCAAATCAAAGTGTTTGAACTATTTAGAAATACTAATTCAAAGAGGGTATTTGAAATCGAATTAAATTTTATTTTTATTTAATATATAAATAATTTAATTTTTTTATAATATAAAATAAATATTTTATATTTAAAATAGTAAAAAAATTAAAATTTCTTGAAAAGTTATTTTGTTTTAGAAATACTAATGAAAAAGATTTTGAAATTTCGTCAAATCATATTCAAAAGTTATAAAACAAAGTTCATTTTGTTAAAATAAATCTAAAACTAGAAAACCAAAAATTAATATAAAAATTGAGAATCGAACCGAACCGAACCGATTTGAATTATGAAAAATTAAAAAATATAAAAAAAATCCCATCAAACATATCACCCTAGAGTTAATTAAGATATTCTAATTTTCTTAATTTTACTAGAAAAAAACAAAGGCAAATAAGAGAGCAGAATGGTCTAATCTAATTCTAAATAAAAAATCAGATTGCATGCAAATTGTCCGTGAAAAAATATGTGAGACCCACCAGCACAACCCAATTCCCGCCGTGGTCCGGTATGTAGAGCCCATCCCCAAGCACCAGCTGCACTGGAGAATTGGGATGTGTTTATCACCCCCAACAAAATGGTACATGAAATGATGATCTACCTTTCTTTGGGCTTTTATGAATCCAGACCTTAAGGGCCATTGGATTACACTACAGAAAAAAAGGGGTCTTATTCTTATACAAGTCTATTGCTTCATGCACAATTGCAGTCCATTATTCATAGTTTTGAATCTCTGTTGCTGGTAGCAGAAACAAGGCAAATTGTGGGAAACTAACAGGCCCTAATTTTTTTTAATCCAAATATGTATATCTTACAAAGCCTAGATGAACAACAATGGCAATATCAACTTGGGCTCATCATGAAACAAGCCTGAAGAAATAAACAAAAGCATAGTAGTTTTAATACCCCACTGGTGAAGAATGACAAACACAGTTTCCAAATTCAAATGCATCATCTAAACAAATATGCCCCTTTCTTAGTCTTATCTGCATGGATTTGCTTGCTGGAAATGAAAAAGCAAAAATGAAAGAAAAAGAAAAAAGGTGAAAACAACCTTCAAGGTTTAAGAGATGATATGTAATTTTTCACTTTTTTCAACGCATTGCAGCAAGAGGGTTCCTTTTCCATTGCAGAGGCTGATATGTCTTCTCTGTTTCCTCTATTTTAGTCCATGGTAATTTGTGTTTAGCCACCTTTCGCTTCCTAGCTGATACTCCCAGATAGTCTCCAGCGTTCTGAATTTGAATGAATTTACAGTAAAACAGTCAAATTCTTGTTAATGTTCAATGCAGGCTAAATTTGGATGCTAAAGATCAGATTTTGGTACCTTGAGGCAGAGTCCTTCTTGGACATCACAAATGGGGTAATCACTAGGGCAGCAGTATTCAGTTCCAGTACAGCAAACAGCATTTTCATATTCACAGCAGCCGTATATTAGGCAATAATCATAGAATTCAAAAAGGCAACAGCATGTCTCATCACTTGAACAATAGGAAAAGTCTCCACAATCACTTGGTGAAGGAGATGGAGGTGGTGGTGGTGGTGGAGTTGAAGGAGGTGGCGGTGGAGGAACACTTGGCGATGGATAAGGGGATGGTGAAGAGGATTGTTTAGTTGGATAAGAAGCCATGGCATTGACAGCACAAACACCATATGGTAAATCAGTGTCTCTTTTTAGATAGAAATATCCATCTATCCCCCAACTTGTTCCCCATGAATTCTTCACTATCCAATACTCTTCACTGTCTTCTGAACCATAACCAACTATTAAAACAGCATGATCAATGTCATCTGGATCATCCGAGCAGCTCCCATCATAAATTCCCTATTCATGCATCATGCCATACGAATTTCATTACCCCAAAAATTTCGTTTTAAACAAAAAGTTTCCAGGTTCCAAACAAATACTTACACCAGTGTAAAGTTGAAAATCAATGGCGGAACCATCAATTCCCACACTAACAGGTTGCTGAGCAACGGCACATAAAAGAGCACTATCTGATTGCTCTACATCTTGATAGCCATCAATAGATACAACCTTGGTTTCCTCCTGATTAAAGACAAATACATTAGAATTAGAGGAAGAACTGGTTGAACTACTGAAACAAAAATGAATCAGACCTTGGTGGTGTTACATGTGCCATCCACACCAGTGTAGGGGTAGTCGCTTTCGCTATCGATCCCGCCATTGTTTATAACCCATTCGAAAGCATAGTCCATGTATCCTCCTTCACACCCATAGTTGCTGGTATCACAATCTACAAGTTCTTGTTCTGAAAGGCTAATTAGGTCTCCAGTAACTAAGGCATTGATTCCTTCCATGGCTCCAGTTGATGAGAATGCCCAACAACTTCCTGCAAACATAGGACACAGTTATTCAGGTTTTTTCTCAAAGGGGAACTTACACTATATGTAGGGCATTTTCTTACCACAAGAACCTTGGTCCTTGACAGCAGTCACAACTCCATAGTTCCTCCAATCCAAGGATGAGGGTGCATCACAAGACTGCACCTTTCTCCTCATGTTCCTTGACAGGGTTATCCCTTTGTTGATGGGCTTTTTCACCTTTGACAAGTAAGCTTTTCTGAACTCCTCATTGCTCATATCAGCAAACTTGTTCAATCCCACATGATGTTCCCATTTGTTTGCTTTTCTCTTTGCATTCCTCTCTAGGATATACTTCAAATTCCCCTTGAAATTTTCAAACCTTTTCTCAGCCTCCTCGGCGTGCCGGTACACTTTCCGATGCTTTTCTTTCCACTGTTGGAAGATCTCCAACACCCTTTCCTCCGAAAGAAATGCGTCAATCTCATGTTCCACTATGGAGTATTCACTAGGAAGGCTAGAAGAGAGGCTTGTTAGTGAAGCCAATATCAAGAAAAGGAAACCCAATATGTTTCTTTGGAAACCCATATTTTTTCAACGGGGTTGCCAGTGATATCTGATCTTAATCTTGCATTTGTATTGTATATAAGGTGGAAAATTAATGCTAACTGAGCCATGCCTACCAGTCAGCTCTACAACATTCTTTGCAAGTGACCAAAATAACACTGGAACTGTCCAAAGAAGATGGGGTAAACAATGTTTTTGAGGGTATCTTATGAATTAATCAAATGTTTTATGGAAAAATATTTAGTTTCATGAGAAATAAAGACCAAACTATTTTGGTGGTTATGCCCTGCCCGTCTGCTGTTCACACTTGGGTGCAGTTGACTTGTGAGTAGGGATAGTTGCTGGAGATGAATCTAACAGTCAACATTTTACATCTAATTTACCATTGAAAATAGTTGATCAATTAGGTTATAATTATATAATCTATCAAAATGATGCATCCAACTCTCTTCTTTACAAATCTATAAACATTAACCTCACTATATTTTTTTTGATTAAAGGTAGGTCTAAGTTCATAAAGGATCAATCAACTGTTGCTAACATTAATCACAAGGATCATGTTGGCATTTTGTTGTATCTATTTTATCTTTTGTTCAATGATTGTAAATTCAAATATAAAATGAAATACATGGAATCTGTACAATGCATAAGCTCTTAAATGCTCAACTCTGCTACCTACTAGTCTTTTGCTTGCAAAGAAGAGTAGCTTTGACCCAATTCTTCTTTTTTATTCATTACACATGTTTCTTTAATATGTTTATACTTAAACGCAGCAGTTGCAATGAAATGTATTATAATGAAAAACCCTGACTAATAAAAATAGCTAAAAGCCCCTGAAATTTTCTAAAAAAATCAATTAAGCCCTTATATTTTTTTTCACTCAATTGAGCCCCTTATCTTCAAAATTATAATAATTAAGCCCCTTGGGGTAACAGCTGCCCTTTTGGGGCTGTTTTGTTCTCAAAATCGGTAAAAAATACTGAAAATCATAAAAGAAATTATTAAAAAACTAAAATATTCAAAATCACAAAAAAATTATAAAAAATAAATATAAATGCAAAAAGTATAAAAAAATAGTATAAATGTCTCAAAAATTATACAAATTATATAAATTATTAAAATGAATAATTTTAAAACTATATGAATTAAAAATAAAAATTGTTAAAAATATGGAAAATTTTAAAATATAGAAAATTATTATAAAAATATAGAAAAGTGCAAAAAATATTAAAAATAATAGAAAATTTTAAAAATTATATAAAATTTTAAAAAAGATACAAATTTTAAAAATATTTACAATTTTATATACAACCTCTATTGTCCCTTGTGTTCTTAGCTTATTTCCCTACCTTAATTTGCATCTCAAAACACTCCCTTGACATTGACGATAGAAAGAAAGGTACAAGCCTCCGGAAGGTTGATAGTAAATGTGTACAACAAATAGTTTCGAGGGTCAAATGATGGTTAGTGTGCAAATGAAAAAATGATTTTTATTTTTTTCATATATATTTTCTAATATTTTTATGCTTTTTATAATATTTTGTAAAATTTATTCATTTTTAATATTTTTGTATTATTAATTTTTTTTAATTTTTACTTCTTTTAGTTTTTCGTATTTCATATAACGTGAATTTTATATAAATTTTTTGCACTTCTCTATTTTTTATAATTTCTAATAAAATTTTGCACTTTTATGTATTTTTATAATATATATTTATTTTCTATATTTTTATATTTTTAATACTTTTTGAATAATTTTAGATATAAAACACTAAATTTCACCACGTGAAACAATATTGGCGTGCCACATGACGAAAATATCTCCCAAAATGGCAGCAGTTACCCTTTGACGACCAAAGAAATTAGTTAAATGTAATTTTGAAGTTTAAAGACTCAATTGAGTGAAAATAAATAAAATTTTAGTTGATTTAAAAAAAAAAGTTTAGGGCCTTAAGCCCTTTAGCCATAAAAATTTTAGATTAAAATGTTTATATACAGTAAATTTTTTTGGTCTACTTGATGTTTATAAAATTAATAAATAGTTAATTTATATTTATATTTATATTTAATAATACTTTAAACTTAATAAAAATAAATCAAATAATATTGTTTTATTATTCATATAAATAAGCGGGATAGAAGGTAAAAGTATCACCAAAATGTTAGACGGGTGAGCAAAATAGCCCTTTTGTTAAAATTGCATGGTCAAATGTTTGTTTTGGTGTGTATATATAAGATATAATAAAAAAAAATTTAGCCTTCAACCTTTACATATTTATTCAATTTGACTCATATTCCTTTATTGGAAGTAGATTAGAACATTTTTAAACTAATAAGGATAAAGTATCAAAAAGCAGTTCGTAACAAATTAAAAAAATCAATTAAGACCTTTTAAAATTTAAAAATTATTTAAAAAATCATTTAAAAAGTTAAAAAAAATTAAAATTACATTTTTATTAAAAATAACAATACCAAGCCAATAAAAGAGTAAGGATCAAAATTTTTAAAAAAAACTTATAACCATTAGATTTTAATGGGTTGGTATTATTTTTTTTAATGAAAATTTTATAATTTTAATTTTTTATAAATTTTTTTATAAATTTTTTAATTTTTTAATAAATTTTAAATTTTAAAAGGACTTAATTGATTTTTTAAATTTGTTATTATGGCCTTTTTTTATCCTTTAGCCTTATTAGTTTCAAAATTTCTAATTTATATCTAATAAAAGAGTAGAGATCAAATTGAATAAATATTGTTGCAACACCCCATACTGACCCAATCACCAGGTCTGAGCTACAAAATGTCACATACGTTATCAGAACAACTACGATCGATTAGAGTTCAATTTAACAATTAATACATATTACTGAGTCCAGAACATCATTATGACATGATATACAATCTTAAACGAGCCTTATACGATGTAACGACTCGAATTCTAGTGGTGTAGAAAAAAAGATTTCGAAACTCCATTTCCGTAAACCAAGTCCGTAAATATGAAATAAGAATATTTACAGAGTTAATATAAAAATATACTATAACAGCCCATTTTCAGTGGTATCGAAAACAGTGGTTTTGGAGCCACAAATCTGACAAACGAGTCTGTAAATATTATTATTTAATATTTACGAGTCAAATATAGTGTTGTAATAAATTTTGATTTAATAATTTATATTGTTTGAATGAATAGTTAGGTTCAAGTGGTTTTAAAAAATGAGCTATCGAGATCTCGTTATTTACGGAGTGTTATTAAGGTTGTATTAAAATTTGGTAAAGAATTTTTAAGGTTTAGATAGTTAATTAAGTAAAAAGGATTAAATCGTAAATATTGCAAAAGTGGAATTTTATTTGCTAAATGGGTCAAATGGATATGGAATCTATAATTAATGGGCTTATATGGTAAATAAACCACAAAGGTGGCAAGTGGACATTTATGGACAAATTCTTGTAGTTATTAGTTATTATACTAAGGGTAAATTGGTAATTAAATAAATTAAATTAAAACAAGATTAAATCAAAGAAAGCTATCATCTTCTTCTCCAATATCACCAAAAATGAAGAAGGAAAAACCACCATTTTTGCATCCTCAAGGTTCAGCCAAGCTTAATCCTTTGCATGGTATGATTTTTTTTATCCATTTTAAATAATTTTTATATTTTTGAACTCATTTTAGCTTAATCTAGCTAGCCCGGGGTTAATTTATAAATTTGTTAAAATTTTAGGGACTTGCCATGATATATTTTGAATATATTTTGAATTTAGATGATAGATTATTAAATTTGGTGGTTAAATAAACAAGTTTTGTCAAGTGATTTTTAGTGATTTTATGGTTTAGGGACTTATTTATGAAAATAGTTAAATTTCATAGAAATATTGTGAAATAATGATAAATATGGGCTGTAATAGGTCCCTAGAATATTCGGCCAACATGAGTAATGATTAAGTTTAGTGAATTTACAAGTATAAGACTTAGGGATTAAATTGCGTGAAAGGTAAAATGTCAGGGTAATTTTGTAAAATGATGATGGAAGGATTGAATTGTATAAAACAACTTATTTAAGTTTTATAATTGTATTAATTGCATGAAATATTATTGATATCTTGATGAAGTAAACCGAAAATGCCAAGAGGGGGGTGAATTGGCCTTTAAAAAATTTGGTGAAAGAAAAGCTAAGAATGAAACAATGAACACAAAGAATTTATAGTGGTTTGGCCCCAATTGCCTACTCCACTACCTTAGCTTTTCACCACTAAGGATTTTCCCAAATTCACTAATTTGTTCAACCTTTGAGAATAATGTTTAACCTTACAACTCCTTAAGATTTCTACCCCAAATCTTAAGTTTCAAGCCCTCTCAAAGAGATACAAATGAGCAAACAAAGAAACAATTCTTACAAGATAGATAAAATTGTTTGCAAATTGAAGCACAAATACAATGAGATACACTTGAGCAAAAGAATAAAGATAAAACTCACAAGTGTGTGTACGAAGAATATGAAAATTTAAGTTCTAAGGTTGTTTGATTGATGATTTTTGCTTGAAAGTATTTTCTTGGATGTTGTAGGACTTTAAAAGATGGTATTTATACCCTCTAATAGATTTACAGCCGTTGAGGTTGTTGGTGAACTTAATATGGCCGTTGGGGATGTAAAACCAGAACATTTATTTCACCTGTAACAGCGAGTATCGATACCTCCAAAAAGGGTATCGATATTGGAATAAAATAATCGATACTTTAAAAATATTTTATCGATACTTCCTAAAATAGGTATCGATACCAGATCAGTACTTTGTAAGGTTTGGTATCGTTTTGAAGAAAGGTATCGATTATTTTCAAAAAGTATCGATACCAAAAACATGGTATCGATAATTTTTAGGGTTTTGATAGAATGTCTTTTTGGTCTCGATTTTTCTAAGGGTATCGATATTTCAAAAAAAATTATCGATACTTGGTCAAATGGTATCGATACTTTTTGGCCTGAAATAATTATGACTTGTTTGAAAATCATTTTGATGTGTTAAAATGATTTTAACTTAATTAAGATCATTTTAACTTGGTTAAAATAATTTTCACTTGATTTTAAAATTGTTTCAAAATTCTCTAAGAGTTTATTGTAAATATTCATATTTTTATTTCTTAGAATTCAAATTTAAAAAATATTTTATCATTTTTATCTTACATTCAAAAATACTTTTAATATGTTATATCAAAATCCTTTATCAAATAAAGCTTAGTTTAACAGTTCGGCCAAGCTTAAGTCCTTTGAATTAGAATAATTGAATGATTGAGTAAATAGTTTTAAATGGTTGGTTATGGATAAATGATTTATGTGTATAATTATAGGTTGTATATTGAATTGAATAAGTTGATGAAGAGCAATATTGGTAAACTTGAGAAGTTTAGTTATGATATGATGGAATAGAGATTATCTGATCTTGTGTTGGAAGTGCAGGAAACCATTGTCGATTCATTCGACTAGCGCTGGGCGCAAACTTTCTTTCAATGACTCAGCATCCACGACAAATCTTGAACTCAACATTTGTGACGTATTTCTTTTTGTGTCATGGCATGTACCTAGGATAATGATATTTTGACTAATAGTCTTTAGGTCTATGGTTGAATCTAGTATAATTTACTTATATTGAAAGTCATATAAAATTTAAAATTATGTTATGTCTTGAAACAAATGTTTGTATATAGTTGTGATTGAAATAAGCATGTTGATAAGCTTGACTCTTTTGGATGTGTATATTATTGATGTGAATTGGTAAATACTTTGTAAAATGGAACTTGGTAATATTGGTTATATTTGGTCATTTTGGTGAATGTTGATTGAGGATGAGAAAGTGGTTAATGTCATATGCTCTTTAACAAGGTTATGAGATAATTAGTCTTTGTTGGAGGTTCATTTGAATGGCACATTGGTTAGGCACATGAATTGTAGGTAATTGGTATGTTTTGATTTGTTTGAGAGTATTTTTGGTTATGTTTTTAGGTTTGGATTGGTGGCCAAGTTAGGTGTAAAGTTTACCTTTTTTTTGAAGCAAAATTTGGTGCACACGGCCTGGGACACGGGCTGCCACGCAGCCGTGTGACCTATAACATCCTCAAAACCCCCTTGGTCGTAAATAATGTGAGATAAAATCTTACCGAAATAAGGTATAAGATCAAAGAAAATGAAACTTGAAATATATCAACAGTGAGTTAAATCAAAAAGCATGACATAATGCATTAAGGAAGGGACTAAATTGTAAATATGTTAATTTTTTTGGCTCAAGTGTAAATATTCAAAATTTAGGGGATTGAATTGTAAAAATGAAAATTTTGAAAGACCAAAAGTGAAAATAATCTAATTTCCTAAGATATGGAATAGGCCTACAGGGACCAAATTGAATAGGTGAAGAATTGTGAGGGACTAAATCGTAATTTTACCAAATTAAGTGATGATTCAATGATGGAATTTTGAAAAATCATAAAGGGTAAAATGGTCAATTAGCAACAGGGAGAATTCTAGAATGTAATAATGATGTTGATGATATTTTGGTGGTTTTTTTAATTAATTAGTTAAATATTATTTTATTAATATTTTACTTAGATAAAGGAAGGATGAAGGAAATTTATCATCCTTCCAACGTGAGTGAAAGGATGATAAATGAAGTTTTCTTTTCTTTACAATTTAGTCTTTTGCCATGAAAACCTATCTTTTTGCCCAAAATTTTTGAAAATTTCCTTAGATGTTAAAGAGAGAAGATGAAGTAGAGATTCTAGAGAATATACTTATCAATTTAGAAGCAAGAAAATAATAGATGAAAGTGGAAAAAATGAGAAGAAAAGGAAGAAAAGTGGTGAAGATAAGAAATGCATGGAAATGAAGAAGAAATGAAGAAATTCTTGACAAAGTTGGTAAGTTTCATACTAAACCTACTTGTATTTCAATAGATTGAGTTAAAGATGTTTTAAGTGAGACGTATGAAACATGTATTTAATCTAAATACTAGAAATAAAAAGTATTTGATGAAGAATAGAGACTTAAAACACTAAATTGGTAAGAGAAAATGTGATTTGCATGGTGAAAAGTACTAAGATTAAGAAATGAATATGTAATCTAAACATAAACATAAGTGACTAAATTGTATAGTAATCAAAAGCATGACAATTATGTGTGATTGAATGAAAGATAGTGCAAAGAACCTTGGAAAAGAAAATATTTTCATTAAAATAGTTTGGACAGTAGCAATGACTTAACTTTGAAAATTCACCTAAAATTAAAGAAATTTAGTTAGAGATTGAATTAAATATGAAATTAAAGCTTATTGTGTCTAGTTTCATATGGAAGAAACGGTGAAAGAAACGAGATTTTATGAGATATATTAATTTTCGTGAAACAAGGTCGGAGTGAATTCGAGTTCCCCTGTTTTGACTTTGGAAAATCATAAAAAATTGTAAAAAAATGATTATGAGTTTAATTTTATATGTTTAAATTATTAATGAGTCTATTTTCAATAGAAACAAACGAAAAAATCATCCAAACCCTGTACTAAGAGATAATTAATTTTTAGTAAAGAAAGGTCGAAGCTGTCAAGCAACAGAACAAGGACAAATTTGAATAATTTACTGTACTTATTGGCTAAATTATAAATTCTAAAATTTTTATGGTAAAAAGATATTTGAGTCTAGTTTCAAAAACATCAAGCGGATATTAATTTCGAATTCTG
Source organism: Gossypium hirsutum (assembly GCF_007990345.1). Lineage (NCBI taxonomy): Eukaryota > Viridiplantae > Streptophyta > Magnoliopsida > Malvales > Malvaceae > Gossypium > Gossypium hirsutum. The sequence goes on along the minus strand of NC_053442.1, from coordinate 48,861,912 downwards.
TAGCTCAATATATAAATAATTTAGTGACTATGACTCAAGTGGACATCTTTGATATGAACATATAAGTAAATAGTGGAATTATAGACAATGTTACATATAAGCATGTTATATACTAAAAGCTAAAGATTCTAATAAATATATACATAAAGGATGTGGAATGGAGAGGAGGAGGAGGAAAAAATATATGAATATATATATATAGTAGACGAATTTGAAATGTTTCGAAATAGTTGTAAGTGATGGAATGATTAATACATGTGAATATGTTTAAACGAATTGATAAAATAATAAGTGAATAATTGTTAATTGATGTGATATTGAATTCTTGTTAAAATTTTATGAAGAATTAAATTGATTGATACAATTTAGAAATAAATATGAAATATACATAAAGTGGGTAAACTACTTTGAAAGTGCAAGTCCTCCAATAGTCTTATTTGTAAAACTTTAATATTTGTATTAATTTTATAAACTTTGTTATCTTTGATTGAATATAATGTTTTTATAAGGACTTGAGATTAGAAATAGATGTAAGTGGATGATATGTAAAATGAAGTGGCGGTTATGACATCTGAATACGGTTTAGGTAATGATATAAAAAAATAAATAAATAAAAATAAAGCGTGGAACTTGTAGGAAAATGGAGACGACGTCACGATGACAAGTTCGCCATGTCACGACGTGTAAACCCCAACGTCGCGATGGCAGTTCAAAATTTTTTATGACCTATACAATTTGGTCTTTGATCAATTATGGATGTTTTAATGAGCTCCTTTAACTCATAATTAGTTCTATCATAAATTCAATTATTACTGAAATGAGTTAATGATCTATATTAATTAAATAATATGATACATTGATCTGAAATTTTCAGTAGTTGCTTCGGCAACGAATGTGACATCCTGATGCCTTGACTCAGCGACCGGGTCGGGTATGGGGGTGTTACATGACCCACATAGTCTATCCACACGGCCATTTGTTAAAACAGACTGTTACATGGTCTGAGACACGACCAGCGACATGGTCGTGTGACTCAACATCAAATGTCTACACGGTCTGGGCTTGGACACACGACTTGGCCACACGACCATGTGTCCCTTGTATTCAAAAATTTTTAAATTTTCTTAACTTTTCCGTTTGGTTTCGAATTGACCCCAGAATGTTTTAATTTATTTTTAGGGTCTCGTAGACTCGTTTTAAGGCTCGTAAGTGCATGTTAGATTATGAATGATTTGAGATTGATTCAATTGTAATTATAATTGAATATTTTTAAGATAGTAATTTTAAATGTTTAAATTGTTATCGTAATACTCCGTGACCCGATCTCGGTGACGGATACAAATTAAGGTTGTTACATGTATTTAAGTCCGGGTAAGTAATTTAACCGAGAAATTAGTTAATTAAAGCTTAAGGAGTAAATTGTAGAAGTCTAACGCTATTGAATTTTAATTAAGAAAATTCTTGGGGACTTATATAATAATTATCCAAAGGACCAAAATGATTACTTAACACTCTTTATTATATTTTCATAGTAACTTCATAAATATTTATATTTCGTCATTACGAACTCGGTTTATAAAAATGGGGTTCCAAAATCATATTTTTCGACATCACTGAAAATCGGGTCATTACAGTTGTAAAGGTTAAGGGCTAAATTTATTATTATACCTTATATATAAACACTAAAACAAACATTTAACCATACAATTTTAATTGAGAGTTATTTTACTCACTTATCTAATATATATAAATTAATTTACACATTTTCCAATTAAAAACTAAAATGTAATCTACAGGATAGAGCAACTCCACCATGCCGCACTATATACACCGAAGTGCCATTGGAATAGATACCCTATCCTCATGGTGAGATGGACAATGAAGCTTCACATACTTTATCATTGTCCACAAATTAACAGTTGAACCCATGTATGATAAAGCATACTCTTTTAGAATATACCCTTTCTTTTTGTTTTGTTTTATTTTGTTTTTAAATCTTTTTTTTTTCTCTTAAATGCTAAGCCTTCTAAAAATTTATTCAAAACTTAATTAAGTTATATGCTTTTCATCTCTGTCTTTGTCTTTGATACTTAATTTTAGTTGATATGACACTTTTTTTTCAAGTGACAGTCGAAGTGGTTGACATTAATTAATTTTTCTAGAGGTTTTTTTTTTTAATCTTCATATTTTTGGATTTTTGGAACTTTTATAAGTATCTGATTTTTTTTATTTGTTATAAAATTTGGAAATTATTTATAAATATTATTATTTTTAATTTATAAATATTTTGTATATATTATTATATTTAATAAGATGTATAGGACAAAATAGTATCCCCTATCGTACATAAAAGAGATACAATTGAATTGTTGTTTCTATACCATTTAACAACATGAGATTGTATCCCAATCCATACTTAATTTTGAAAATATTGCACAAAGGAACCTTAATACAAACATATATTGCATTTTTTATTAGGAAAAAGTTATTTACGCTCCTCTCTGGCTTGAAAGTAGTAGGAATTTAGCAACTTGGAACACTATTTCTAATCAGGAATATGACGATTGCTACTATTGAGAGCATCCTCGAATCGACGACAAGATTCAACTCGCATCTCTGTGATTGTATCATTCTCAGGTGCAGGGTAATAATCTTCTCTAACTTGAACATCCCTGAGTGTTGGGATTCTCAATAGGAACATCATGAAGTGTTCATTTGTTGTTCCATGAATGAACAGTTTCCTTAGGCTCCCACATTGCGCTAGCAACGCTGCTGCTGGTAGAAATAGGCTTCTCTGATTCAGATCCATGTCCTGTGCCGGCCAATAGTTGAGCTCTTTAAGATTCAATATCTCAATCCCATTTAGAAAAAACCTCTCCCACAAGCTCAAATCTGCCTGCCCTAGGGGAGCTGTAAGAGCATAACCTATGACTCCACTGCAGTCCAAGAGCATCCTTGAAAGCCTTGGATAACAAGCTAAGGAACGCAACCCTAGTGAATCCATGCAAGGCCTCTGTTGATTTCTGCTATCACCTTCAATCTTTATTTCTATCTCTTCCAACGCTGGACAATCATCTAGACCTGCCAAGGATAATGGAGTGAGCAACTCACCTACACCTATCCAAAGGGAAAGATGATGTAGTTTGGACCATGTCCTAGAAGAGAACAAGTTTTCGTCCCCGACATCGTGGAAGTGGGACTTGCTTTTCTTTTTTAACCTTTTCTCTTCCTTGATCATGTCTCTCTTTCTTGCTTGTAAGTTGTATGATTCACTTAGTTCTTGACTTGAACTACTTCTTGTCTGGTTTTCTGAATTGTCAAGGGTGTTCCACACGCAATCTATATGGAGCCTTTCAATCCGATCTCAAATTGGTTCTATTGCCTGCAATGAAGAAACTGCATTAAAGTTTTTGCAGAAAGAAATTTTGACATGGACCAAAGTTTTCCTAAGAGCGTGAGTCAATTCCCACATCCCTTTGCCTGTGATCTTTTTACATCCTAAAACCTCAAACTTGGACAGTCTGGGGCAGCCTAGAGATATGGCTTCTAATGTTTTATCGGTTAGGTCAGCAGAATTCTTGATTGACAAAGATTCCAACCCTTGGCAAAGGGCGATCCCATCTAGCCAAGCATTTATGCCCCTACAGATTCCATGGAATTGTCCCAGCTTCAAGGCTTTAAGCCTGGGGCACCTGGAATAAAGCAATTCCAACGCCAGCCAAGTATCCCTAACGTTGTAGCAAACATCGAGAACCAACTCTTCAAGTAGTGGCAATCCAGCAAATACATCTCCAAGTGTAGTATGACTGATACTTGCATCTTCAGATGTGTAACCCTCATCATTTGGATCAGGCCTAATGTTGGACAAAGACGTAGCATCAACAAGGTGAAGTAAAGAAAGGCAAGGACAATTGGAAGCAAGAGCAAGCAAGGTTTGATCGCCAACAAATCCAATAAATCGATGGTCAAATATACATGTTGCAAGCAATTTACGGAGGTTTGGACAGGAAGCAGTAATGGCTAAAAGCTCATAGGACTTGAATCCCTCAGCTGAAGAATGTTTGAGGATATTAAGATGAGAAAGAGAAGCTGCAATCAAAGGGTAGGCTTTAATGGCAGGTAGAAGATCTTCAGTGCAGGAATGAAAAAGTGAAACATCAAGTGAGGAAAGCATACCAGAATACTCAAAAAGGGCAGTAAAGTCAGAACCAAGAGGTTCCGTAGGCAAACGTTGATGCCAACGTATAAGCTTAACATGTCGTAAGTTAGGCCATTGGGGAGCTAGAAGATGGAGAGTTGAAGGGTTACGGATATAAACTACTAGAGAAACAACAGAGGGAAATGCATGCCGAAGGAGTTGAGCGAGAAGAAGCGGGTTTGAAGAGGAATCAAGAAGAGGGTGTCCCCATGGGGAGAGCAAAGAAAGGTCGAGATGGGTAACGGCTCGAAAGCAAGTGGGGAGGAGGAAGAGATTGCGGATGTTGCCACGGAGGGTGAGGGATTTGCGAGTGGAACGCTCAAGCAAGTGCCATTTCAGACATACAAGGGACATGACATTGCGAGTACGGGTATCAGCAACTAAGGAGAATATGATGGCCAAAACCACATCGGGAATGTCATGGAAATGAACATAGCTTGAAGTTCCAGCCATTGTTGTTTGGCATATATAGCCTAGGGGGAAGTATATATATACAATGTTGTGAAGGTGGTAGGCTATATTCCTTACTATGGAAATAAAAAAAGAGAGAGAAATATATGTGGAATCTGAAACTTAAGTTCTATAATTTTGTGTGTATGGGGACAAGAGAAGTGTATAAAACAAGATAAAATCACACTAGATTCAAAGGCTATATTCCTTTCTTATTTGTATTCGTTTGGCCAAAACTGGCCGCTTATTGAGATAGTGAATAAAATGTATAAGTGGGTTCTATCTATAGTAAAAGAGGTTTTTTTTTCTCTCTACATTTTATTGTTTGAGTTTAAATGTATTTGAAATCAGATTTTTCATCCTTGAAAAAAATTAAATTCAACTAAAAATGTTGAAAATCAGGAGAAAAAATATGATTTGTCATTGTCCTATTGGAAAGGAATAAGGATAACGCGGAATTACAGTTTCATACAATCCTTTCGGTTGAGTTGAGATGGTATATAGCTAGGACTCAAATAAAAACGTTTGTTTCAATTACCTTTATTGGTAATAAAACAATTTTTCTTGCTTTTACGTTAAAACCTTCTAAAATAAATTTAATATTAATGAAACATAGTCAAACAATATATCTAATTCATGAAACTTTTAGTATCTATTTAAAATAATTTAAAACTTGACTTAGATGATTTTTTACATTTAGTCATTTATCTAAATAAAATATTATCTAATTAAAATTTAAAATAATTATAGCCGATTGAGCCTTATTTCAGTTGGCATTGACATTATTGCTAGTACAAGAAAACGGGGAATTTGAGCACACTTAAGCACGTTCTATCCTCCTCTTTAAGGGTTTGAGGATAACTCATTACGAGTTATGAATTGTCATGCAAAATTTTCCCATTATTCTTAATCAATTAAATAATTATAATTTAAATTTGCTTATGTAAGAATTTTTTTTATATAAATGGTGGAATTAAGTTGTGATTGAATGTCCTGAAATATATAGCCATATCTGTAGAAGTTCAACTTAATGGATAGGAATAAAAATAATCCAGAACCAGAAAGAAAAAGTGTATGTACATGTGTATTCATAGATGTGTAGGGACAAAAGGGATGGTGTGAAAATGAAGAAAAAGATTGAAGAACTGGTTAACTTTTTAATTGATTGACTGATAAAAAACTAGTGAACTAGTGGCCAACAAGAAGAGAGAGATCTTTTATGTGGTGGGAAAGGGAAGATCGAAAGTGAATCAAAAACTGGGTGAGAATTAAAAGAAGCATGCAAACGTTGGTAACCCATGGAAGTGCATTGTGAGGGTGAAAATGAAGATTCAATCAAAGGAAAAAATCTGCGGAGGAATATGGATGTCAAGGTGAGGAAATAAAGATCAAAAGGAGTGGAAATTGGAAGGGGTGAGGGGATCAATGGGGGAGTTTTGGACCTGTGGGCTATGGGGTTTGGCCTCAGATAGAATATTTGGAAGGAAAGGTGGGACAATCAAAACATATGTACACTTTCAGAGTTTATTTTTACAACACAAGTTTTGCTTTGGGGGTTCTGCCACTTGCCCTTTATTCCTTTTTTTTAATATTTTCCATTTTTTCTTAGATATTTCCACATCTCTATTTTGCTACTGAAATTAAGAGAGATGCACTTTCCCTTTTCTATTTATTTAGCTTATGCCTACTTGTATAACAAGCATTTATAGCTATAAAAAGTCATTAAAAAGAATTCAATTGAGTTTTTACCGCATAAAATATGAAGAAAAATGTTGTCGTATTTCTTGTTCTTCATTACACAACAATGAGATGATTATATACAAGTAGGTGCTCCACTTAGCTTTAATTGGAAACCACAGCTTTATAATATTTTTACCATATTTTATATATTCTTTTTTAACTTTTAATAATATATATTTGGATTTTAAATACTTTTTAATTTTTTTTCATTTTTAAATAATTTTCTATATATTTTTTAATTTTTTTTAGTAGAATACATGTGGATTGCCACACCAATAAAGTTAATAGATGTTAACTTTTCCATCTATTTTGGGGTGCAAGTTCCAGGCTAAAAGAGACAGAAATTTAGTTATTTTCTAAATTTTGAGGGCTAAATTTATTGAAATTTTAGAATTTGAACTAAAATGACAAATTTTGTAAACATTAAGCACTAAATTTGTTGAATATTTTATATTTTGAATTAAATTGTTAGCATATGTAAACATTAAAAGGCTAAATTTGTTATTAGACCAATAAAAAAATCTCACATCAGCACTTCCATTAATATTCAAATGGCTCTTAAGGTTCGGTGACAAAATATTTGATTTCGTATAGTTTAGTAACTAAAATAGAAAAATTTAAAAGTTTAGTGACTAAAATAGAACACGGGCAATACTTTAAGGACCATTTCTGTACTTTACCTTAATTTAGTACTATAAACAAATAAAATTATCATATTCATTGAAAAATGTTATAAATTACGCTTTAATTAGTTAAATTTAAATTTTATTTAACTAATTTTTTTTATTATATTTATTGTTTATAAAGTTTAAATATGCCAAAGGTCCCTGTACTTTTCTAAAATTTAAAATTTAACTCTTATATTTTAACTTTGAGACATTGAGTTCTTGTATTTTTTATTTAAAAATCATGATCTCTTTGTCAACATTGTTGTTAGAATTGTTGATATGACCATTATTAAAAAAAATGTAAAATAATTTTTTTAGACCTCAATATTTATATATATATTTGTAAATTTGATCCTTACTCTTTAAAAGTACATAAGCAAATACAAAAACATATTTTTTTTAAAAATAAAAGTATTTTTTTCCATATTATCAATAAAAATTGTGAAAAACTACAAACTCTTAAAAATAAAAATAAAAATCATTTAAAAATTATTTTAAATAATTTTAAATAATTTTAAAATTGAAAAATATAAAAATTTCCAAAAATTCAAGCAATAATTTTTGGAACCACCAGTAGTTGAATTCTTCAAACCACTAGTTCCTAGTTTGACCTATTCAAAGCAAAAAATATTAAAACTTCAAAAAAGTAAAAAATAAAAAATAAAATCGGTTCAATCAGTTTTTAGCCCGATTCAACCAGTTTGTATCTGTTTGTAAGTCAACCGTTTTTTACTTGTTGCTGGATGATACCTCAACCGATTCTTGGTCCAACTGGCCGTCTGGTTTGGTTAAGACAATATTGAATTTTGGATTCTTTTTTAATTTTTTAAATTATTTTTTGAAAATAATATTTATTTTTTTTACTTTTTGAATTTAAAGAGTTTTATTTTTTTCATAATTTTTGAAAATTCTTAAAAATTATATTTTTAATTTTTAATTTTATTTAAGATGTGAAAAAAATTAATTTTTAAAATTTTTATGCAGTTTTAAAGAATAAAGACTAATTTAACAAAAATTGTAAACATTAAGGGCTAAAAATGTTAATTTACCATTTTTAATTACTACATCAATAACCTTAATACTAAAATTAGACGAAGGGACCAAGATTTTTAAATAAAAAAGTAAAATGACTAAATGTCTCAAAATTAAAGTATAAGGACTAAATTTAAATTTCAAAAGAGTACAGGGATCTCTACCCTATTTAAACCTATTTTTCATAGTGTATAAGATTATTTTGAAATATTTTTTTTGATTTAATAATAAAATGTTTATAATTTTTTAATATTTAGTTAAGTAAAACAAAATTGAATAAAAAAAGAGTAGCAAAAAAAAGTTAATTAAATATTATTGTAGCAATGAAAAAACTATGCTTGGGCTAAAAAAACCTAGTTAACTTCGTTAATAAAGTAAATATACTTAATAAATAAGAAATGTTAGGGAATAAGAATTATAATAAATTATATAAATGGTTATCCAACTATGCTAGGATTTTTATTTTAATTGCTCAGCTTTAAATTTTTTAATTTAGACATTAACCTTTTGATTTGTTCTTGTTTTGGTCACTATTGTTAAATTGATAACGGGAAGCCTTTTTTTTAATTAGTATAATAACACATTTAGTTCTCAATTCTTACATATTCTATTAATTTGATCATAATTCTAAATTATTCAATAAATTGCAAATTCAATTAATTTGATCCTCAAACTTCCTAACCAAAGCTTTCAACTTATAAAACAGAGACATTCCACATCTATTAATTGTTTTATTTATGGTTGAAATTATCCAATTTGATACATAACTTTTTTTGTTTATATTTTTAAGAAGTTGGAGTTAGAAATTAACTAAACGCCATTAAAAATAATAGAAAATAAAAATTCTAAAAATATAGTATATAATAAAATTACATAAATAATTTAATATTTGTAAATTATAATTTCAACCTGACTAGCATAACTTAAGTTTTTAATTAATTTGTAAATGATTTGACACTAAATCAAATTATTAGTGATACATATTGCTTATTGTGAATTTAAAAATTAGAGAAAAATAGAACACGTAATAATCTCTTAATTCTTTCACACTTTTTTCTTATAAAAATGTAAAGTTTATAACTTTTTTCTCATATAATTATTGATTGAACAATTGAAGTTTTTAAAGCTATATTTTTTAACTTTGGATTTAATTTCCAAATTTAAGAACCAACCTCGAGGACTATTTCTATGTGCCTTGAAGGAAATATCATACTATTAACAACAAGAGTAAATCTAAAGTGTTTCTCTTTTCTTTTTTTTTCTTTTTTTTTTTAGGTTTTTCCATTTTCTTTAGCAAAAATTTTATCAACCAAAGGGTTATAAAATATTATATTTAGAAGAAAAATGATAAAAAAAGGGAAATTAATTAAAGTTTTAAGATAAACTCATTGATATCAGGAGTTGGCTTGGAATATGACTTGTTAGTTGAGAGAAGTTTTTTTTTTCTTGTTTGGGTTTTACAAATTTATAGATGTGGAATGCCTTTCTTTTAAGAGTTCAAAGCTATGGTCTGTAAGATTGAGGATCAAATTGATAGAATTTGTAAATGTGAAGGGTTGAATTTATTAAATTATTTAGAATTAGGATCAAATTGATAGAATATGTAAGTACTGAGGACTAAATGTGTTATTATATCAATTAGAAAAAGACTTTCCGTTCTCAATGTAACGATTGGTGACCAAAATAGGAACAAATGCAAATATTAGTACTTAAATTGAAAATATTTAAAAGTGGATAACCAAAACAAGAACGCGAGCATAATTGAGTGACTATTTATATAGTTTACCCTAAAGTTTATTAGGATGAAGTAGAAAACTAGAATTTAACATTTAGAATTAAGTAGGGGCAATCAACGAGGGTTTGTAGTTTTATCTATAGGTGAATCTATGGAGGGTAGGTAGTCTCCCTTAATATAGAAAGTTGTAATTCAATATCGATAAAATTTTAAGTTAATATATAATAACATTACAATTTCATCTTTTAAAAAATGAAAAAAATTGTTTAATCTTTTCAAAAAAATATTATATTTTAACCTCTTAAAAATTTATAATTCAATTTTAATCCTTATTTTATCCATAAAAGTTAGTCAATTATGCATCAAAATATCAAATCACATTAAATATGATTAGTAAGGTTAATGTGGTGTTAATTTAAGTTGATTTTATGAGATGGCAATTAACAAATATATACAACCTTTCTCATATCTCTAGGCTTCACATAAAAAGAAAAAGGAATAATAATTTGATAAAAAGAAAATCACTTGTTTCCCGTATCCATAGGGAAATGATTAAAATAAAGATGTGGGGTTATTAGTGAATATAAAAAGGTTTCTGCTGCTACTAAAATGAAGAGAAGATGAAGGATTAGATATCAAATATCCCTATTCTTATTCTAAAATGCAAATATGCAATCCATAGTTTTACCCCAAACTAAGGGAGTGTAGACTACAGCATTGCCCTAGACACATGATAATTGATAAGCATGGATGCCAGGTGTCTACAAATAACTAAAATATGCTGATTCTTTAAAAATATCACTTCCCTGTTTATCAAAATTTATAAATATTAATCAAATTAAGATTAAGGAATGAGAGATGGAATTTGTAGTTATTTTTAACTTATATTGTGTCATTATAAGTTGTCAAGAGGAGAGTTGGCAGGATACTAATTGTCTGTCAAGTTGAATGAAGCACAATCAGAATCACGAGCACATCTTGATATTCGCAATTCACTAAAGAATTGTAGGTGCAAAAAGTTTAATTTCTTTAGGGAGAAACAATCATATTTTCCACACAAATTTCCATCCTAAAATTGGGTTTCCCATTTATTAACCTAGGAGTGTGGGCTCAAGTGGAGAAGTAGACATAACTTGGGCGAGACTATACATTAGACATAGTCAGTGAGTTCGAAACACTAATTGGGCTAGTTGGATCCAGACAAGACAATGAATTTGGTTTTTTTTTATTGGTGTTGGTGTGCTTAAATTAGTGAACTATGAATTTGTGGGTTGCTGTCTTAGGAGTTAAAAGAGTTTGGACCCTTAACTTTAAATCTTGTGGGGAAATAGACAAGATTTGATCTAATTTAGGATATTTTAAATTTATACAAGCTTTAACAAGTTAATAACGAAGGCAATTGTGCGAAGCCTTTACAATCATTTACTCCAATTAATTGGCAGCTACTAGAGTAGGGATAGTCGAAGCTGAATACAGATGAATCTTCAATAGGCACATGAAGAGATGGATCAAGTGCATTTATGAAAGCTTTAACGGTGCAAAAAAAAAACCCTCAAATTTTTTTTTTCTAAAAAAAGTAATTAAGCTCCTTTTCTTTTGCACTTAATTGGGTACTTGAACTCTTAAAATGTATCAAAAAGACTTTCAAACTTAAAAAAAAAACCAATTAAGCCCCTATTTTTATTAAAAATTATAAAAAAAATTATAAAAAATAAAATCAATAAAAGCTATAAATTTTAATAAATTTTAATAAAAAAATTAAATATTAAAATTTATTAAAAATTAGAAAAAAATATAAAAATCGTAAAAAATATAAAAATGGTAAAATTTTATAAAAATCGTAAAAAAATATATAAAATATATAGAAACATAAAAAAATATAAAAGTTTATAAAATAGTAAGAAAATTATACAAAATGTAAAGAAATATAAATTTCGAAAAAAAATTATAAAAATTATGCACCAAAGAAGCATTTTATAATATTTTCTAAAACTTTTATTGATTTTAATTCTTTTATCATTTTTCACCACATGTCACACTGTATTGCGACACGTGATGACTTTAATTGAAAAAAATAAGGGTCATTAATTTTTTATGATTTTTATAAAAATTTAAAATTTATTTATGATTTTATAAAAAATATTTTAATAAATTTTTTATATTTTATATTTTTATTAAAATTTAATAAATTTTCTAAAATTTATTATTTTTATAATTATTTTTTCTAATTTTTAATAAGAGTAGAGGCTTAATTGCTTTTTTGAAAAATTTTAAGGATCTTTTTCATGCATTTTGAAAGTTCAAGTACCCAATTGAGTGAAAAAAAAATAGGGGTTTAATTGGTTTCTTTGAAGAAGTTTGAGGGCATTTATACATTTTGAAAGTTCAAGTGCTTAATTGAGTGCAAAAAAAAAAAGAGGAGGGATTTGTTGTTTTTTAAAAAAAAGTTTAAGGATTTTTTAAACTCTTGAGCCTTTATAAAAGACCAACACGGAAACTGGATCGTAGGATCCTACTGCCACATCCCTTGTACTACAAGTGTAGACATAGAATTATGGACTCTTCATAATGGACTATGTTGACACTATTTTTTTGACAAAACGGGGTCGACTTGGATTTTAAAAATGAAAACGAATATGGAGTCGCCACCAATCCTTTTTGATAAGGTGTGATCGGGCCACCTCGAAAAGTGGTTATTTTAATAAACAATTTGATTTTATTAAAACAACGATTTTGGTCCACGAAATTCAAAAAACGAGTTCGGGAGTCAATTACGTATGAGGAAGGATTAGCACCCTCGTAGCGCCCAAAATTGGTACCTAGTTGATTAATTAATGTCTTAGTGTCGAAGATTGAAAATTTTGAAGAATTTTAAAAATACGATCCTTTATTGAAATGTTGAAAATTTTTGAGAAAATGGCATATTTTACATTAATCGAGAAAGAGAATTATATCCAGTAAGTTAGGACACAAGTCTTGAATTCTCGATGCGCGAATGAATGCCGAAAATTTACTTATTTAAAAGATATTTAGCTATCTCGGATTTAAAAAGGGATCATGCCCAGTAAGTTAGGACACGATCTTTTCTTAATTCCCGAGATCATTTAAAACTTGAGTTTGAAAAGATCCGTGTATTTAGATTTATTGTGAAAATCGAAACCCAGTAAGTTAGGGTACAACCTTCTCGAATCTAAACATACGAAATGTCATTTATTTAGAATAAATTTTGACATACTGAGTAAAATGAAACACGATGTCGTGATAAAAAGAATGCAAAAACGAATGACATTGTTGATATACATAGCAAAACAATAATGAATACGATGGTGTAAAGATAACACAAGCAACAACAACAAAAATAAGATAAATAAAAAGTACAAATCCATAACATACAAAACAAATATATAAGCAAATAAAGTCAAAGCATTCTTTTAAAATAATAACGAAAATAAATAAATAAATAAAATGAATAAAATTATAAAAATGTAAAAAGATATATATATATATATATATGTATGTGTGCATAAAATTATGAAAATATGAAAAAATTTATGTACATAAAAATATATGTAAGTATGTATGTATATATGTATATAAAGATATGAAAAAAAAATAAAGGTAGGTATATATGTATATTTATAAAAATTAAAAAACGTATGTAGATATATATATTATGTGCATGTATGCATTAGAAAATATATAAAAATATATGTACACATGAATTATAAACTATAGAAAATAAATAAGAAAAATATAGATTTTAAAATATAAAGAGTATGTATAAGTATATATATATAAATTTAAAATGCGCATATAAATACATACATGTATATAAATTATAAAATATATAAAAAAAATATAAGCGTGTATATGTATGTAAATATTAAATATGTATATATGTGTGTCTATATATATAGAAGCAATTATATAATAATAATATAATAAGATACATATATTTAAAATTTACATAGTAAGTATAAACAAAAATATGATGATAATAAAAATAATATTAATAATAATAATAACAATAATAATTTATTAGTTTTAATAATAAAATAACCAAAATAACAAAAACAAAAGGGCTAAATTGAATTTTAAAACAAAATTCGGGGTCAAATCTGAAAATAAATAAAAGAGAGGACCCAATAGGAAGCGCAAATGACAAGGAGGGACCAAATGGGCAATAATCCCCACCCTCCAAAACGTCGTCGTTCAAGTGTGGGCCAAACTGAATTCATAAAAAAGCACAGGGTAAAATTGAAAAATAAAAAAACCCTTGATTGAAAAACATTAAAAAAGCGGAAGGGCTAAAAGTGCAATTAGCCCTTCCGTCGAAAACACGCAGATCCTCCAGGCGGGTCGGATCGGCTGGATCAAGTAGCTCAAAACAACGCCATTTTGGCGTTTTAAAGGGCAAAGTAAAATGACGTCGTTTTGCTTCCCTATTTAAACCAAATTTTTTCAAAAAAATTTATTTTTTCCCTTCTTTTTAAAAAAATCTCAAAAAAACACTCCCAACTCCTCTCCCCCTCTCCGCACATCGGCCCGAAATCCGGCCAACGACCGTTGCGTCGGCCGCCGATTGCCGGCACCGCTGTGCACGGCGGCGGGGAGTCCAAAAAAATTTCTTTTTTTCCTCCGATGTAGATCATTGGTCTCCCACACTCCGACGACGGCAAAAAAGGTAAAAAAAGGCCTCTCCTTTTTTTATTTTTATATTTATTTCAAAAAAAATAAAAATAAAAATAAAAGAACAAAACGAAAATAGAGTAGAGTTTCTCAATGTAACCTTTGAATTTTTTTTGTTGTTTTTATTTCTCAATCTTTTTTTTTTTGAAAAACAAGAATAAAAAAAATCCCTCAAACTTTTACAACATATTCGGCTTTATAGCCGAAAGAAAAGAAAAAAATCCCCTCATATTGTTACTGTTTTGTGGTCTGTTTCTTTTGCTGTTTGTTTGCAGGTATTTGACGTTGATGGAGCAGGTGGCAGAGTTGGTGGCGCAGCATCAGAGGCAGTGGTGGCAGGGCAAGTGGGCGACCCTAGGTGTACGTTTTTTCTAAAAATATGTTTTGGGCTAGGACTGTTGGGCCAAGCATTGTAATTGGGCTCGGGTTTTAATTGGGCTATTGGGTTAGGTCTAGGTGGTTGGGTTTGTTATTTGTGTTTGGGTTGGTTGGGTTTTGGGTTTTGGGCCCTGGGCAAAATTTGGGCTGTACAGCTGCACCTCTTTACTCGCTGTCGTGTAACGAGAACAGAGTAAAGACTAAGAAAGACCAATTTTGCTCGGTCTCGCCGAGTCTTGACTTATTCTGGTGCTCATTTTCTTCAAATAGCCTCCTTCCAGTCCACTGTGTCTCATTGCTTCGATCCACTCTACTGTACTTCAGAGAGATATGAGTTGTAGCTTCAATCTTTTTCGCAGCAACTTCAAGGGGACGAGATTCATGGTTTTAGTCTACTCCACTATGTCTCGTTGCTTCAATGCACTCTACTGCACTTCAGAGAGATATGACCTGTAGCTTCAATCTTCTTCGCAGCAACTTCAGAGAGATAAGATTGGTTTAACCTACTCCACTGCAACTTAAGGGAGATAAGGTTTGATATGATCTGCTTTACTGCAATTTCAGAGAGATAAGATATGTAATTTATAGCTTCAATCTGTTCCACTGCAACTTCAGGGAAATAAGATTCGTTATTTTCAATCTATTTAACTACAATGTCGGGAAGCAAGATTCGCCATTGTAGCTTCAATCTGTTCCATTGCACTGTCAGGGAAGTAAGATTCGCTGTCGTAGCTTCAATCTGTTTAACTGCAATGTCGGGGAAACAAAATTGGCCGTTGTAGCTTCAATCTGTTCCACTGCACCGCTAGGGAAGTAAGATTTGCTGTCGTAGCTTCAATCTGTTTAACTGCAATGTCGCGGAAGTAAGATTCACCGTTTTAGCTTCAATTTGTTCCACTGCACTGCCAGGGAAGTAAGATTCGCTGTCATAGCTTCAATCTATTTAACTGTAATGTCGGGGATGCAAGATTTGCCGTTGTAGCTTCAATCTGTTCCACTTCACCGCGAAGGAAGTAACATTCGCTGTCTTAGCTTCAATCTATTTAACTGCAATGTCGGGGAAGCAAGATTCGCCGTTGTAGCTTCAATCTGTTCCACTGCACTGCCAGGGAAGTAAGATTCACTGTTATAGCTTCAAACTGTTTAACTGCAATGTCAGGGAAGCAAGATTCGCCGTTGTAGCTTCAATCTGTTCCACTGCACCGCCATGGAAGTAAGATTCGCTGTTGTAGCTTTAATCTATTTAATTGTAATGCCAAAGAGATAGGATTCGCTGCCCACAGCTTTAATCCGCTCCACTTCAGCTATTCCAAGCCTTAACGCTAGAGAGATAAGATTCCCTGCCCTCAGCTTTAATCTACTCCGCTGCTACGCCAGGGACATAAGATTTGTGTCTTCAATCCACTCCGCTGCCACTTTAGGGAGATAGAATTATTGGCTTTAAACTGCTCCACTTTAACTTTAGGGAGATAAGATTTGCTATGATCTACTTCAATCCATCCCACTGCAACCTCAAGGGTATAGGATTTATGGTTTCACTGATCTGCTCTCTAGGGAACATGACCTATAGAATCCATTTAATGAACCTAATTATGCCTAGTGATTAGGATATCATGATCAGAATGAGTCAAATGTTCCTAACTAGGTATGTATGAATGATGTTTGCATGAACGCAGAATGTCTTTTTTTTAGAATGATCCTTAAGTAGTCATTACTCGAAATTTATTAAGGCTTTATCACTGACATGCTACAACGCCTTCTTGCTCGGCTGGCTTTTCTGAAGAAACACTTAGTCAGATTGCCCCCACTGTAAACCTTCGAGTTCAATCCACTGGATGCAAAACTTGTACCATCTTTCTCCTGTTGTAACCCAAGGGTAGAAAGATTTGGCCTTTTCTCAATCCTCTGCTATCACAAATCAAGGATACAGGATCTGAATCTCTTTGGCCTTACATCATTCCCAAGGTGTCATACTAAATGTTTATACACAATTGTAGAACTTTCTCTTCTGAGAAACCTCTTCTTATCACTTGGTGATTATTGCTTGCTTGTTCATTGAAGCTTTGTCACCAACACGACATCCTGTAATTTTTGTTCAATCAAAGTTTGGACAACGAAATCCGAAAGGATAGTCTTAACTTAGACTTTTCCTTTTTAGATATTTCAACCTTTAAACTTGATGTGTTCTAAATGATAGTCATGTTTCAGGTTCCTATATTATTTAGAAACTTCTAGAGTAATATGCAAAACTTCCCTTGTGAAAGTATTATTAGTCCATTAATCATTATTCCAATGCAACATGCTTGTAAAAGATCATAACAATGGATAAAAATAAAATTGATTTAGGAGCATAGCTCAAAATGAATAAATTATCAAGGATAATAAAGATAAAAGAGGAATTGATTGGGAACACGTATCTTGAAAAAGAATGAAGTATTCAAAGACAACAAATTCAATATAAATAGTATAAAGATTAGGTGCCCCAGATATCACAGCTTGAACTTCTCTGTACAAACTCTTTGAAAGACCATTTTGAGTTTGACATGTGTTTAGGAGATCTACAAGACTTTGTCAATCCCCCAAGATGTCGCCTACCCTTTCTTGTTGATTCAGGTATAACAAGATCACCTCATGCCCCAATTTGATCAAAATTTAAGCTGCTCCGATCACCTCATGCCCCATTTTGATCCAAAATTTGAGCCGTCCTTTTCGGGTTTTTAACTCAAATCCCTTTTGGTCTCAAGGCGCCCTTTGCGGGTTTTCGCCTTCAGAAGAAATCTTTACCCCAAGACAGGTTGATTAGTCAATCTAGCTTGAAGCGGGCTCAAAAGATCAACCTATAGAGTTTTCGCTATCCTTTGTATGGATTCCCATACATGTATTACTAAAAAAACGGGGGATTGAACAAAAAAGAGTGGATGGTTAGGAACACCAAAATACATAAAGGATTGGTAATGGAGATTATGTAAATTATATAAAAAGAGTCTTCTGGATAACATAAAAAGAATACTAATTGGGGTTCTTTTTTTTTTCTTTTCCTTTTCTTTTTTGAAATATATTTTTTGAAATATATTACGGTCAAAATTAACACTTTTCTAGATAGGGTCTTTCACATAAAGCCCTTCCCGATTTGGCGTCCGCTTCCTTCTGAAGTCCTTTTGTATGGGGAAGATCTTCTTCAATACCAAGTCCCCCTCATGAAATTCTCTAGGGCGAACCTTCTTTGGTGAGCTTGCATCATTTGTTTTTGACACATTTGACCATGACAGATAAATTTAAAACTCTCTTCAATCGGGATTGGATCCAAAAAACTCAGAGAGAAGGAATCTCGACTTCAATGAGAAAAACTGCAATAAGCCCAAGAAAAAGACATTGCCCCGGTAGGTTTTTTTTTTTGCCGTGATAATCTATAAGGACATTAAACAACACAAGTAAGCTTAATGAAGCTTAGTAAGTTCGTTAGGTTAAACATAAATCTTACCGAACCTATTATAACAAATTAATAAGTAAATTATTCATGCAATCTCCCTGTTAATCACTTTAATTGATGAACATACTTATTTCAAATTAATACTAATAATAACAATAAGTCTTTCAATTTCAATTACATAAGTCACTTACCTAATCTTACCAATTCGGAGAACGGCTTACAGATAAGAGTACATCATTATTAGAAGCCCGAAGGCTGAACAGAAGCTCATGAGAGCTAAACAGAAACCCATAAGGGTTGAATGGAAGCTCGTAAGAGCTGAACGGAAACCCATAAGAGTTAAACATAAGCTCAATAGAGTTGAACGGAAACTCATATGAGTTAAACAGGAGCTTGTGAGAGCTAAATGGAAAGTAAACATGAAAGTTAGCAACAAATGCTAAACCTCGGTTTACTTGGGTAATTTGCTGTCACTTTCCTCTAATGCCGTCAATTCATCGATTGCTGAATGTACCATATCTCGCGTGCCATTTAAATCCGAACGTTTAATTCCATTTTGTAACTTTAACAATAATTCATTTTCAACAAATCAATATCTTTATAAATATTTAAGTTTAACCATACGAACTTACCTGGGTTAAATTGTAATATTTGCAGGAGTTCAGAGACTATTCTGCTAATTTTTTTCACGAGTATCTACGAGCTCTTGATCTAAAATATAAAATTACTCATTCATTAGCATGTATTTCAGTTCCGATTCATTTCACAATTAATACCCCTCAATTTTTCAAAATTACACAATTACCCCAACTTTTACAACTTTTACAATTTAGTCCCTTAACTAATTAGTCTATCAAATGAACTAATTTTTCTCAATTGATAATTTATCTAAGTATTCTAGGCTATCATACAGCCCTTGGTAAATAGAAATTTAATACCAAACCCTAATATTTAACCTTTTCTTAATTTGGTCCTAAAATTAATATCTATCAAAATTACCATATAAAATCATCATACAACAAAATTAAAGCTCTAAATCCATGTTATTTCATAAAAAATATCTAGTATTAATCAATGGTAACTTTCAAAATTTCCAATAAAATCAAAAAGTAATGAAATAGTTAGTTGGACCTAATTGTAAAAGTCTTAAAAACACAAAAATTACAAGAGAAAGGAAAGAATTAAATTCACATGAAGCTAAAATATGAAAAAAAAAGCTTTGAGAGCTCTTCAATGGTGTTTTTGGAAAAAAAATTTATGAATAAAATGTCTAGAAACTTTTAGGTTTTTCAATTTGATATTTTAATTTCATTTATTTACAATTTTGCCCTTTAATCACATCATTTTAGCATTTTTTTTAGCTTATGCCGCCTCAGCCAATTCATTTAGGCTTAATTACTCTTTAAGTTCTCCCTTATTTACCATCTAGGCTATTGAATCACTATTTCTCTTAATTAGCAAGTTTTACATCTTTTCCAATTTAGTCTTTTTTAATTGATTAACTATCAAAACGTTAAAATTTTCAAATAAAAATTTAATACTACCTTAATGACACTCCGTAAATATTTATAAAAATATTTACGACTTGATTTATAGAAACGAGGTCTCGATACCTCATTTTCTAAACCACTTGACCTAATAAATCCTTATAAAACACAAATTACTAATGCAAAAATCTTTCTAAAATCTCATTTGACTCGTAACTACTAAATAATAAAATTTACGAGCTTACTTGTCGGATTTGGTGGTCTCAAACTACTGTTTTCGACACCACTAAAAATCAGGCTGTTACATGAAACTCGAATATATTTAGTGGTGTTTCTATATTTCAAGTTTTTGTAGATCCAATTGGAGGGGATAAATCATACCATTCCCTACATAATGCTCAGATTCGAGGACGAATCCTTTTTTTTATTTGGAGGGGGGCGGGGAGGAATGATAGGAACCCAAGAGAGTTTAGATCATACAACTTGTGACCCATTTATGGATAGGGTCGAAGCATTTTTGGTTGATTTCTCTTCTTATGGATTGAAGGTATTTCTTTATTAGCTTCATATATGATTTCAGAAGCTCAAGTTATAATCATTTTAGTGAAGATTGTGCAAGGAGAATTTTATGGATGAGTTGAATACGAAATATTTGAGATAGAAGTTTGTTTAGTCATCAATTTCTATTCAATATTTATTAATAAATATATAATTATGTAAGTGCATATATAAAGGAGTGGTAAATCACAAACTCTCAAAACACACTTGTTACTTTCAAGTCTTCGACAATTGTAAAGTTGTAACCTTGAAAACCGGATTATTGATAGAGGTTTGGAAATGTTTTTAATCATAAAATAATTAAGAGTTAATATAGAAGAAATCCAACTCCTTTACTTTGTTTACAAAAATTCAGAGGTTTTGGTATCGTTATCTTGAGGGACATGGCGTGAAATTAAAAAACAAAGACCCGGAAGTTTAGAAATGGCGTTGAAGTGAAGTCGGCCATAATTGGAGCTTTGCTAAACAACCTCATCGATAAAGTTTGGTTTACATTTGACCCCATTGTTTATGCCGTTTCTCGAAAAGAATAAACAACACTCCCTTTTATATTCAATACAGTTGAAACTGATAATATACCATTTTAAAACAACGTTACTAAAATTAGTGAGTTGCTCACCTAAACACTTTAGGTGACTTAAATGTAACCCTATTAAAATATGCCACGTCACATTTCAATCCAATCAAAAAATGTTACATGACATCCATATGCAGCAACAATAACAATAGATTAAAAATTAAACAAAAAATTATAAAAGTGTAGATGTAACAAATTCTAGTAACATTATAAAATGACTGCTTGGTTTAGTGTCACTTAAATCAATCACACCAACTCAATAATGAAATTACTAAAATAAATCAAAATTTAATTATAACACATTTATCAAATAAGGGTAAGTATGTCATTTACTCTTAAAAATTGCCCACCAAACTATTTTTTATTTTTATCTCTAATAACAAATGACTGTCCACTTACAAATAATTTATAAAATTTTAATTGATTTTTAATTCAAAATATAATTACTTTAATAAATACTATTTATTTTGAAAATAATATATATATGACTTGTAATTTTACACATTTATCATGAAATTTTAAATTCTGCAATATCTCAAATTTTTATTTTTCCTAGATATATATATATATAGGATGTAAAAAGCTCATGTATGGTGAATCAGATAATTACTTATATATAAATATAGAGAGAGTACAAACTTGCTAAACTTTGTTATCACCATCTCTTTTAAAACAGTTGGATTAAAAATTTGTTCTTTTAGTGGTTAGTTGAAATTATATAGTCTTAAAGAATGAAGAGAATAATTATAAGACATTAAAAAAAAAAAAAGAAGACAAAGAAGATTGTGACTAAATCAATCTTCAAATAAGATTTGATTTGTTTAATGTGGAGATAAAAGGGGATTTGGTCCACAACAGCACATCTTAAAAAGTACATCCTTTTTGCCAATGTGATTGATGTGTGGTTAAGGGACCCATATTTTTTCTTTTATTATATACTTAGCAATTCGTTTAATCATAATTAAGCTGATTAAAAAAAAAAGGGTGAATGGATTTGGTGAGCTAATTTAGCAATCAAGAAGGGTTATTATTTGAAAGAAAATTAGAAAAACCCTTCACAATTCAATGGACCCTCCTTTCTCCATACTATCACATGTTACCCACTAACATCTACATCTGAACCATTTAATTGGTAGGGCCATGCCTGGATGGGACATTACTAAGATTAAACAGTGTTTTATTAACTGTTAACCTTTGTTTAATTCTCAATGTGGTCATACTAATTTTGATTATGGTCCCCCAAGTGAAAACGAAATTGTAAAACATCAAATCCAACCATTTAATACCCTTTTTTAAGGGATTAGCTTGAATCTTTTTTGCCTCTTGTTGGTGTCATGATCTTAGTTTTTTTGAAACTCCATGCTTACTTACAAAAGAATGCTTGAACTAAGTGTATATGTGAAAAGTGGGAACTCAAAACAATCACTCTCAAGTGAAGTCAAGAGAATTTAGGAACTGGGAATGAAGCTATATGTGGCAAAGCACTTGAGGAAAGGAAGAAATAAA
This sequence comes from Gossypium hirsutum, assembly GCF_007990345.1. NCBI lineage: Eukaryota > Viridiplantae > Streptophyta > Magnoliopsida > Malvales > Malvaceae > Gossypium > Gossypium hirsutum. The sequence goes on along the minus strand of NC_053442.1, from coordinate 48,839,464 downwards.
TCTGAAACCACAAAAAAGGGGTGGAAATGATAAAATAGAAGAATTCTTAAACTCTACCATCTAAAACCTCACTTTCCAATGAAAACCACAACCCACATGATCTTGCTTGGGAATATTGGAAGATCACAATTCACAATCCCTCTTAAAAGAAGATTTCCCTAAACCCCAACTCCCCAATCTCCCTTCTCACAATGCCCAATTTTTTTAAACTCTAAACAAGGCTTCTCTCTCTCTCTCTCTCTACCCTAGTGGCCCCATCTAATATTAGTGGCATTTTGGGTGTTGAAAATGACACTTGTCACAAGGTGATTGAAGCATGTGTCATTGGTCATCCCCTGGCAGGAGGGTCTTGTTCTGGCTTACTTGGCAGTTCCAATCATGCACTAACATGTGTCACCCATAAGCTCTCCAACCTAGCAATACTAACCCCCCCAAAATTATTGATCTTAGTGAAGGGAAGGGAGACGGGGGCCCTAAATGATGGATCCAAAAGGCAAAGTACAGGGTAAGGTGCAATTATTCATGCCATAGATTTCATCCTAAGCAAGTGAAAGGAAAAAAATTCCCTCAAAAAAGCAGAGAAAAAGGGCCAGGGGAGAGGGGGTTGGAATAGCTAATTGTGTATATAATCAAAAACATCATTAATTTTCTTTCCTTTCTTTCTTTTGGGTGACTGATTCCCAACTCTCTTTGTGTTAGCTAAGGCTAAAGAAAAAATAGATTTCTCCTCCTTTTTTTTTTTTCTCTTCTTATATTCTCTCTTTCATTACTTCATTTCCTCCCTCCTTGTTCTTCTTTTTTTCTCTCTATGAGAGGCCAATATAGAGGGAAAGAAGAGGCATGAAGAACACAATCCGGTGCTGCATCTCTTGCATTCTGCCCTGTGGAGCACTCGATGTGATTCGAATAGTACACTCCAATGGCCGCGTTGAAGAAATCAGTGGCTCCATCAAAGCCAGCGACATCATGAAGGCTTACCCTAAACACGTTCTAAAGAAGCCTTCCTCTTCTTCCGATGATGGGATGGTCCCAAAAATCGTCATCGTCCCACCCGACGCCGAACTTCAACGTGGCAAGATTTATTTCCTAATACCACTCCCTTCAACACCCGATAAAACCCGTTCCAAAACTTCCTCAACAACCAAGAAGAAAAAAAGAGACAGGCTTGACACCACCAACAACAACAACGGCGGCGGCGCCAGCAGCAACGGCCGCAACCGCCAGCATAATCACAGCCGAAGCATGAGCAACGCCAACAAGAACAACAACACAATTTCAATGTCGAATCTTTTGATATCGGATCAGTATTTAAGTGAGATACTTTCAGAGAAACTATCAACGCAAAGGGATCGAAGAAGAGGCCGAGTTGGGGTGTGGAGACCACACTTAGAGAGCATCTCCGAATCTCCAAACGATGGATGACCATCATTCACGTCACTCTGTTATACTACTACTACTACTACTACTACTACTACTATTACTATTTTCTATTAGAAGTATGCCTATGGGGTTTACAATTTTCTTCAGATTTATATCTGATTCATTTTTAGGAAAAAAAATCCGCCCTATCATCCATTAGGGTTGAAGCAACAAGCTGCTTATTTGCTTTTTTCTTTTTTATAAGTTTTCCACTCCCTTTTCTACATTTCTTTTCTGCCCTTTTATTAGTTTTTATTTTGAGTTTTGTATATATAGGCATAGAATAAAAAATAAGAATGCAATGCAAGAGAAAAAAGAAATGAAGCTGAAATCTGGGAACTGTGGTGATGATAATTCATACAACACATGAAGTTATTGTGGGATCTTGGGTCCGGATGATTTGCCACAGTTGCCGGGTTTTTGAGTGCCAAATCTCTTGGAAGATGTAAGTTTTTTTTTTTTTGTAAATGCTGAGAGAAGGATTATTTGTGGTATTTATTTTTATTGTGTGGGGGAAGTAATTATTAGCCGGAGGAATGAAAGGGTACGATAAGCAGTAGGCATAAATTTGGTATGGACTCCAGTTGAAGCCGTATAAGATTATTAGAATCTTTAAAAGGGGTAAATGCAAAGGTGATCTCTCATCGTTCTGATGATAACGATGATGATGATGTGAGGACCGTCACTTTCAACCATGGATAACTTGGAAATTTCATCAATCAATTTCTTTTTACTAAAAATTCACTAATTTTAAATAAAACTTGCAATCCGGATATAACATTTAATGATTTACAATAGACTTTAAATTATTAGTTAATTATATCATATTTGAAAGCAATAAAAAGGAAGAGGATCTCTTTAATAAAAGATTTGAAGATAGTTGCATAATTTTCTGGCGGTGGGGTGATACAAATCTTTCGAGTAAATCAACATAAAACGATATTCGGCATGAAATCAAAATGGGAAAATTTTCAGTCAGTTTTGTAATATGTATAAAAGAAATAAAAGCCAACTCAATCATTAATTTCTATAAAAGAATGAAAAATCAAAGAGCCTATAGTGATAAAAAGTGACAATTCATTGCGATGAAAGCACATGATCAAAGCTATATATGCCATGTTCCACAATCAAAACCAAAAGGAGAAGAGTTCACATGATCTTTAGTATGATATGCTAGAATCCATAAACATCTAGGGAGCTTGGAACCGCAATGAAATATCCCCATCAACTAGAGAAATAAATAAACAAATAAAAAGAAAAAGAAATTAATTAAATCAAAGTGACTTTTGAGAGTGTAAGGAATAATAGTCCCCACGTATAAAACCCTTTTTTCCACTATAGAATAATTATAATTGCAGTTGCACTAAACAAAGTGGGCTTTGGAGGGGGCATATAAATGTCTTGTAACTTTTTCATTTTTCCTTCTTGTTGTTTTACAAGATGGATTTATTAGATGGTGAGTGCCAACAGCATCCTTTAAAGCTAATTTAACAGTAAAGTTTGACCACTACATTGGCTGGATTATTTGTTTCTGTTGCTTGAGTTTCACTTGTGCTAGCTACCTACCTACCTTCTTCATCCCCATTATTTTCCATCTTAATATATATATATATATGTTTCTGAAGCTATATAATTTGCAGATTTTATTTTATCTTTTAGTTTCTGGGGTTTTCGCAGTCCCACCATCTGGGGCCAACAAAAAGGTAACATAAGATAGATATCATTGTAACACTATCTATTTCAATTGATGCCTTGGCATGACAGAGTTGCAGTTCATTTTATCTGCTTCATTCTGTAAACCTTTTTTGAAATATGTCTTTTTCCATCCTTTTTCATTGATGGTTGAATTGAACCTTTTGTTTTTTTTTTTTAAATTTCTGAATCCTAAATAGATAAAATTATTGCCTTGTGTTCATATATTTCAATTTTCTTTTTTTTTTTAAAAAGGGAAGAGTATGGGAGACTAGCTAATTGCTTTAGTTTTGACTGCCATGAAACTGTTTTTTAACCTTGTTGTACTAGTAAAGTAAAGATGGTGATGAGACCCACATAAGGTTGATGTTTTTGTGAAATGTGATCTCACTGTTTGCCGACATACATAGGATAGGAGGACAAATTATGGGACGATTGATCCATGATTGGACAAAGCAGTTGAAATGCCCGGACAAGGAAGAGGGCCATACCCTCTTTATTACTACTTCAACTTGAAACATATTAAGCTTTTCATTATAATGTTGATAAGAAATATGATCATTTATCGAATTTGTTTAACTCGGAAAATCAATGCCATGCAATATTGAATGAATGAAAAAACATTACTATATCCAAATAATTTAATTTGGTTTCTAAATCTTATGATTAGTTAAACCCTCCATATGACATCACTTTTGGTTAGACCATAAACATATGTGTTATATAAAAAAAGACATGAAATTAAAAAGCAAAAAAGAAAAAAAAAACAATTTAAAGCGGCGGGGGCGCCTCTCTTTGCCGCATTGTTATATAATAATGTGAAGATGGGGTGTCTATTTTATTTATAAACTGTAAGTTGTTCATTTTCTTAGTATTTCAGCCCATGTTATAAAATTTTGGATTAAAATCTTGATGGTAGATAAAATGTTCCAAATCGGTTCGTCAATCTTGTCGTCTTCCATCTTTACAAGTGGCAAATTAAGGAATGGGGGCCATTCCTTTTGCTTATAAATATACGTGGTAGCTATGTATACTGTTAATAAGAAATTTCTTTCTTCCAAACTTGGATTGCGACTTGGGAGTTGGGACCCTACTCCAATATTTAAATTTATAATTATCAACTACTATAAAAATAATTTTATTATACATAATAATTTAAGGCTTCAATATTAATGGCTGACATGACTTTTAAACAACTCATTATTATTAGGCATATTAAGGCTTCAATACTAATTTTGAAACATTTGAATGTATCTCATCGGTATATATAGCTAACTGTTTTTGGCATATCCAGTCATCATTTTATCTTATCTTGTAAATTTTAAATTAAATCACTTTTACATTAACTTACACTTGGGTGAAGTTTATTTTTAATGATGAACAAAATTGAATTCACATACATCAATAATAATTCTACTTTTTAAATTAAAACAAATTTAAAAAAAAAAAGAGATTTTGTTTTAAAAGAAAAAGTTAAAAAAGAAAAACAAAGAAAACAGTAATTAAAATTAAGGAAAATTAATGAGATGAAACTCTAGTCAAAGTAAATTTTTCATTTGATTCAAAGGTTTGATCGTTAATGCATATATGAATTTCAATGTTGTTTGATAAGTTAGTTATAGTTGTCGAAGATCACCTAATAACCTAATCACTTCTTTCCTTCTTGATAATCAAGATAATCGTCATTAATTACTTTTCTTATTAACAAACAACTCATGATCGCTTAGGAATTTAATTTATCAATAGCCTTAAAAATAAAAGAGATCAAATTCTAACCAACAAACGTACAATCAAGGTTTATTTAAGTTAAATCTCATGCTCGTACTACACAAATAATCATGCAGCCGTCACAAATACAAATCAATCGATCGACTAATTATCTAATTGACAAAGCAGTTATTTTAAGCTATTAAATACCGGTCGAATATTTAACAAACTTGAACAATTGTAATTAAATCAGAAGCCATGCAAATGCTAAAGAGGAAAAAAAAAGAGATTAGGAACAAGTCTGTAACACCCCTTACCCGTATCCAACACCGGAATAGGGTACAAGGCATTACCAAAACACATACACTTGTAAACGTATTTAACCGAGTTATAAAATTTCATCAAAATTAAAACTTTCAAAATAATTAACATGTTTCTATAACTTTTCCCAATATATCCTCAAAATATTATAATCATAATAATTAGGGCCCGCGAGACCCGATACATACTCATGCAATTTAATGCTTCATTTCCATTTCATTCAATTCGCAATTTCTCATGCTCATAATTTAAATCATATCACTAGCAATTTCCATTTAATTCACGTGCAATTCAATGACATCAAATTCAAAACTAATACGTATTTACCATTTAACTCAATGTTTATTGATTATACCATTCAATAACACATTTATGAAATTCTCAATTTAGCAATGAAAATATCACTTTAGTTTGAATAACAACATCGTCCTGATATAAATACACTACCACTTATCCATTTACTTTAATTCTTTTGGGCCCATTTGTCACTTACCATCCTTAATCAAATTAGGGAACGGTCACGGAAAATTGAGTACTTCACTTTCACTTTGCCATAGTATAACTATGGTCTTACGTATGATCACTTATCACTTGTCCCTGATCAGATAAGTGTAGCTAAAGCTATCACTTATCACTTTTCACTTGTCACTTGATCAGAAGTACTCAAATCCGGCGTTCCGCTCAATTTGATCATTTATTCATATATCAGGCTTACCAACATGTGTTAATTCATAAACCATTCATGGTATTATTTCATGCCAAATCATATACTGAATATACCATACACACATACTATGAAACTTTATTTTCACACATGAGCTCAAACCATGACCAATAATGCACAAAAATAAGCATCATTCATATTTCATCGTTTATGAGTTATAATCAAACATATGACCATTTATACACGAATCATTCATATATTTCCCAATTTTCCTCCTCCTCCTCTCCATTCCACATCCTTAATGTGTATAACACACTTAAACAACATTAACCATAATTTCAATATTCACTAACATGTATATTCAAAGCAGTTTATCCGAGTCAGAGTCACTAAATTATTTTTATCCGGAGCTACAGAGCTCCAAATTAAGATCCGTTAATTTTCCCTGAAACTAGACTCACATAGCTTCATACCATAAAATTTTCATAATTTTTGGTTCAGCCAAATAATACAGTTTATTCTTTAAAGTTTCCCCTGTTTCGCTGTCTAACAGTTCCGACCACTCTTCACTAAAAATTAATTATCTCATTGTACAGAATTCGGATGATGTTTTAGCTTGTTTCTTCTAAAAATAGACTCATTAAGGATTCTAACCATATAAACTATAACTCATAATCATTTTTGTACAATTTTTAATGATTTTCCAAAGTCAGAACAGGGGAACCCGAATTCATTCTGACCTTGTCTCACAAAATCTATTATATCTCATGATTTACAATTCCATTGCTCACATCATTTCTTTTATAAGAAACTAGACTCAATAAGCTTTAGTTTCATATTTTATTCATCCTCTAATTCAATCTCTACAATTTTTGGTGATTTTTCAAAGTTACACTACTGCTGCTGTCCAAAACTGCTTTAGTGCAAAATGTTGATTTCCATTTTGCCCCAAATTTCACAGTTTATACAATTCGGTCCTTTCTCAATTAACCCCTCAATTAATCTAATTTTCTCAATTAGTACTTTACTAGACATTATAAGTTGTTACACAACTATTGAAATTCAGAATTTCCACATATAACTCTATCTTCAAACTCTTTTACTATTAGGTCCCAAACATTCACTTTCTATTCAATTCTTTCAATAAAATCAGCATATGAACAATTTAAAGCTCTAATTTCATGCTAAATCATCATATACTTCCAGCACATATTCATATCAACTTTCAACTTCTTTCATAAAATCAAAAACTAATGGATTTAACAAGTGGGCCTAGTTGTAAAAGTCATAAAAATACAAAAATTTCAAGAAATAGTCAAGAATTGAACTTACTTGTAATAAAAATATGAAGAACCAGCTTGAAGAAGCCCTTCCATGGTGTTTTAGCTGATGAGAATTCAGAAAAATGAAGAGAAATCTGGATAATTCCACTTGGGTCCTAACTTTATTAAGCAAATTTTGCAATTTTCCAATTTTGCCCTTAATTCTCCTTACTTTCTTGCTGATTTCATGCCTCTTCCGTCCAGCCCAAATAGACCTTGGGTCTATTTGCCTTTAAAGCCCTCTTCCTTTTATCATTTAAGCTATTTAATCATTTCCCAAAATTTTGCATTTGTTACAATTTAGTCCCTTTTGTTCAATTAATTATCGGAACTTTAAAATTTCTTAACGAAACTTTAATACTAACTTTTTAACACTCCATGAATATTTATAAAAATATTTATGGCTCAGTTTAAAATCCCCGAGGTCTTGATACCTCATTTCGATTCTAATTATTTTAATATTTATTTCTAGTGCACTATTCACTATTTCAAAAATTTTCCTAACTTCATATTTAACTTATACTTACTAAATTAATAATATTTTCTACCCATTTGTCGAATTTAGTGATCTCGAATCACCGTTCCGACACCTCTGAAAATTCAAGCCATTACATTTTTTTTTTCGTCGGATTTGTGGTCCCGAAACCACTGTTCCGACTAAGCCTAAAATCGGGCTATTACAACTCTCCCCCCCTTTAGGGATTTTCGTCCCCGAAAATCTTACCAGATGGTAGGTTAATGATTTACTTCCACAGTATATTTCAAATTCACACATGATTTTGGATTTTCATATCTTTTACAGATAATCACATAGATTCATAAGAAAATCAGGATAGCGATATTTCAGCATCTGAAGCTACACAAAGTATCGAAAAATTACAATCCATATAGAATGATATCCATTTTGATAACCTGAGTAGTTTTCAGAACTATCAAATATTTCTCTCTTTTTATATTGTCCTCATTTTCTAATTCATTCACTTTTCCGACCACATTATTATTCTCCCGTACACGAACTTCTGTAACACTACACTCGTAAGCTTATTCAACCAAAATCTCACAAATTTCATTGTAACATTTTACTAATATGGGGGTGAGTGTAGTAAAGCCTCAAATTTATCTTACACATAAATGCGCATAACACATACCATCACAAATAGCCAATTCATTACTAAGTTCACATTCTCAAAGCATTTAATAAACATTTGCTTTTAATCACTTTTGTTCTCAACACAAAATTCTAACTCAAATCACTAATTCACAATCAAAATTTCTATATAGCATCATAATCCAAATATCATAACTCATATGCTTGTATAATTATAACATTCATCAATAAAAAAAATGTTTTATTCTTTGATCCATACCTTTATGAGTTTCAACTCATAATCAATACATTTTCACTCAAACATTTTAGTATTTATTTCTATACTATTAGAATTAACTCAGTTGAAAAACATATCTGTCTCATCAAGATAATTTTCGTCATAGAACAATACTGATAAGGGGGTGATGGTGAAGTCATAAATCTTTCAACTTGCTCTCATAGATACATATATATATATGATTTTGTATTCATCATCAATGTAATACCATCATAACCACGTAATTCATTCCAAGCAAATTAACACATCTATTTATTACAAATGTTTTCTGTCACTCACAATTTCACACAACGAATTTACTTACTCAAGCTCAACGTTAATATCTAATTAAATTCCAATACTTGGCTTCTATTTTACTTACCGACATTTGCCAAATTAGAGAACGTCTTACGGAATTGAGTACTTCGTTTTCTCGATGCCATAGTCCAACTATGGTCTTACACGTAATCACAAATCACATACCGATGCCATAGCCCAACTATGGTCTTACACGAAATCACATATCACTTACCGATGCCATAGCCCAGCTATGGTCTTACACGGAATCACATAATCACATGTTCACATGTTGCCATGGTCAAACCATGGTCTTTTCCGTCAATTCATCACATATCACAGAACGAAAGTACTCATTCCTGCGTTCTACTCAATTTGACTTCCAATTCAATTTTTCATACTATTATAATATTCATGGTTTAGACATAAAACAAAATATCTTATTATCTTTAATTTAACAATTAAACATAAGATTCTATCATATGAACATACTAATTTCACTTATTCAAGCAGATGTACATACACACGTTCCATCTATTTAAGTAAATTTGCTTATCATATTCACTTAATCAAATATGTTGAGCACATAGCATTATATAATCACCAACATACTTGGATGAGCTTGTCACAACATAAACTTTTTTTTTTTAACTTATAGTCATCTCTTTTCATACATGAACACATCCATATCACAAATTTTTATACTTACCTTTCCAAATTCCAACATAACGTGAGCATATTTCATTTATCTCAATATCATTTTTAGCATTATCGAAAATAGCTCGATTGAAAATCATCTCTGTCTTAACAAAGCAATTTCGTTAGAGCCCGGAGATATCACATCATCAAGAGTAATAACGTGGCATGTATAGCTAGGCTCACATATGCTATGTTTGGTCCGAGAACCGACTAAACCGTAGCTCTGATACCACTAAATGTAACACCCCTTACCCGTATCCAACACCGGAATAGGGTACAAGGCATTACCAAAACACATACACTTGTAAACGTATTTAACCGAGTTATAAAATTTCATCAAAATTAAAACTTTCAAAATAATTAACATGTTTCTATAACTTTTCCCAATATATCCTCAAAATATTATAATCATAATAATTAGGGCCCGCGAGACCCGATACATACTCATGCAATTTAATGCTTCATTTCCATTTCATTCAATTCGCAATTTCTCATGCTCATAATTTAAATCATATCACTAGCAATTTCCATTTAATTCACGTGCAATTCAATGACATCAAATTCAAAACTAATACGTATTTACCATTTAACTCAATGTTTATTGATTATACCATTCAATAACACATTTATGAAATTCTCAATTTAGCAATGAAAATATCACTTTAGTTTGAATAACAACATCGTCCTGATATAAATACACTACCACTTATCCATTTACTTTAATTCTTTTGGGCCCATTTGTCACTTACCATCCTTAATCAAATTAGGGAACGGTCACGGAAAATTGAGTACTTCACTTTCACTTTGCCATAGTATAACTATGGTCTTACGTATGATCACTTATCACTTGTCCCTGATCAGATAAGTGTAGCTAAAGCTATCACTTATCACTTTTCACTTGTCACTTGATCAGAAGTACTCAAATCCGGCGTTCCGCTCAATTTGATCATTTATTCATATATCAGGCTTACCAACATGTGTTAATTCATAAACCATTCATGGTATTATTTCATGCCAAATCATATACTGAATATACCATACACACATACTATGAAACTTTATTTTCACACATGAGCTCAAACCATGACCAATAATGCACAAAAATAAGCATCATTCATATTTCATCGTTTATGAGTTATAATCAAACATATGACCATTTATACACGAATCATTCATATATTTCCCAATTTTCCTCCTCCTCCTCTCCATTCCACATCCTTAATGTGTATAACACACTTAAACAACATTAACCATAATTTCAATATTCACTAACATGTATATTCAAAGCAGTTTATCCGAGTCAGAGTCACTAAATTATTTTTATCCGGAGCTACAGAGCTCCAAATTAAGATCCGTTAATTTTCCCTGAAACTAGACTCACATAGCTTCATACCATAAAATTTTCATAATTTTTGGTTCAGCCAAATAATACAGTTTATTCTTTAAAGTTTCCCCTGTTTCGCTGTCTAACAGTTCCGACCACTCTTCACTAAAAATTAATTATCTCATTGTACAGAATTCGGATGATGTTTTAGCTTGTTTCTTCTAAAAATAGACTCATTAAGGATTCTAACCATATAAACTATAACTCATAATCATTTTTGTACAATTTTTAATGATTTTCCAAAGTCAGAACAGGGGAACCCGAATTCATTCTGACCTTGTCTCACAAAATCTATTATATCTCATGATTTACAATTCCATTGCTCACATCATTTCTTTTATAAGAAACTAGACTCAATAAGCTTTAGTTTCATATTTTATTCATCCTCTAATTCAATCTCTACAATTTTTGGTGATTTTTCAAAGTTACACTACTGCTGCTGTCCAAAACTGCTTTAGTGCAAAATGTTGATTTCCATTTTGCCCCAAATTTCACAGTTTATACAATTCGGTCCTTTCTCAATTAACCCCTCAATTAATCTAATTTTCTCAATTAGTACTTTACTAGACATTATAAGTTGTTACACAACTATTGAAATTCAGAATTTCCACATATAACTCTATCTTCAAACTCTTTTACTATTAGGTCCCAAACATTCACTTTCTATTCAATTCTTTCAATAAAATCAGCATATGAACAATTTAAAGCTCTAATTTCATGCTAAATCATCATATACTTCCAGCACATATTCATATCAACTTTCAACTTCTTTCATAAAATCAAAAACTAATGGATTTAACAAGTGGGCCTAGTTGTAAAAGTCATAAAAATACAAAAATTTCAAGAAATAGTCAAGAATTGAACTTACTTGTAATAAAAATATGAAGAACCAGCTTGAAGAAGCCCTTCCATGGTGTTTTAGCTGATGAGAATTCAGAAAAATGAAGAGAAATCTGGATAATTCCACTTGGGTCCTAACTTTATTAAGCAAATTTTGCAATTTTCCAATTTTGCCCTTAATTCTCCTTACTTTCTTGCTGATTTCATGCCTCTGCCGTCCAGCCCAAATAGACCTTGGGTCTATTTGCCTTTAAAGCCCTCTTCCTTTTATCATTTAAGCTATTTAATCATTTCCCAAAATTTTGCATTTGTTACAATTTAGTCCCTTTTGTTCAATTAATTATCGGAACTTTAAAATTTCTTAACGAAACTTTAATACTAACTTTTAACACTCCATGAATATTTATAAAAATATTTATGGCTCAGTTTAAAATCCCCGAGGTCTTGATACCTCATTTCGATTCTAATTATTTTAATATTTATTTCTAGTGCACTATTCACTATTTCAAAAATTTTCCTAACTTCATATTTAACTTATACTTACTAAATTAATAATATTTTCTACCCATTTGTCGAATTTAGTGATCTCGAATCACCGTTCCGACACCTCTGAAAATTCAAGCCATTACATTTTTTTTTTCGTCGGATTTGTGGTCCCGAAACCACTGTTCCGACTAAGCCTAAAATCGGGCTATTACAAAGTCGATCTCACAAACTTGTAAAATCAAACTTTGAATATTACTCCAACTAGAAAAGAAGAGTTTAGCAACCCATAAAGAAACTAAAATGCAAACTCAAATAAAGTTGAGAGCGGGGATAATCTTGCCTCTTCTCAAAGATCCTATTTATAGAGTTTAATTGACTTAAAACTAGGGTTACAAACTTGATTTAGACTTAAACATTCGAAAAGATGATATTAATTTTACATCTTGAGTTTAAAATAACAACCGAATCCAGAAAGCCAAAACAACTTAATTTGATTATAAAATTAGTCTCGGATGGAATTGAGATTAATTAATTATTCCCTTATGCGTTGTGGTTGGCTGGATAATGAGAGTCCAAATGGACCTTGATTTTAGTCCAAATTGAGAAACTACTTCTCATGCCTTTACCATCCTTGTTGTAGCCTTCACTTTTTCTTTTTAAGAAATTATAGTACTTGATTTCTATATATAAACAAACAAAATATATATAAATATTATTCATTCTCTTACTTCACATCACATGAAAGGAATAGTTCTTTGTCTCTGTTACACTGCGTGTTACATGTTTGATTTATCCTCGTAAAAATTTTAAAGATTTAAACTTTGAGTTGTTTTCCGAAGAAAGTCTTGATAGAAATTTACATTGATTGAAGTGTGAATTTGCATCTCGCGTTGATTCCATTCTATGTACAATCAACGGAAGGATAAGAGACTAACTATTTTTGTTATGTGCTTGGGATTATGTTAACTTTGTAGTCTGAAACTTTTATCACGTTTTGATGTTTAGCTTAACTATGCATGAGTATATGTTATTTAACATCAAATGTGTTTTTATTTTTTAATATTTTAATCAATTTTTTAGATTATGTTTAATTCTAATATTTCATTTTTAAAAATATGTGAACCCATGGAAAAAAATAGATATAAAATTTTATATTTAATTGTCAAAAATGTTAATTATAATTTTATTTAAAATTTTTTTAAATAATTTATATAATGATAAATTATATTTAATTATAAAAAAATTTTAATATTAATTTAATGCCTAAATACCAATAAAAATATGGAAATAACAAAAATATTTTTACTAACGGAAATCATTTCTACGTTTGTCGCTATATGTTACGTCCGTCAGTAAAGGCTTAGCGGGATAACCAACAAAACAATTTTTACAGATGGAATCATCGTCGGTATAGTCTGAAAGGCATATACCAGATGAACACACCCTATAACAACGGTATAAATTTCGTTGGGTTATCCTACTTGACCACCTGTATAAATCTTGGAGCCTTACATCTATGGGTTTTTTTATACTTATAGAGTGAATGTTGAACGTGAATTTATGGCAACTTTGTTTTAGTGTATTCAACTTACGTTTTGTGTAAAAAACTTCTATGATACTTTTATCATCTGACGAATTCTAAGTATACAAAATTATTAGAAAATGATAAAACAATAAGAAAACAAAAGTCATACATATCAAAATAATAAATATCTAATAACAAATTTAGGCAGAAGAGAAAACCTACTTTCTAAACAAGTTAAAACTTTGAACTACAAGTAATTAATGTCTCTATATTCTTAATTAGTTTGTAGAGTTAGGATGTAGCACTAATCATGGGTTAGGTTGATGCAAAATTTTAGGTTCGTTTTTTAGGTTCAGGTCCGATCCAACTCAAAAAATGAGTTTAAAATTCTGTCCAATCTCGACCTAGGTTAAAAATGCTAAACTCGTGCCCAATCTGGCCCGCTCGTATAAAATTTTTTAGATTATCTTTTATATAAAAATAAATTTTAAAAAATATAATAAATCAAATACACTAAAACATTAAAATAAATGTTCCCCAACAAATTGAAAATGCATTTAAAAAAAATCTTTAAACTTAAATAACACTAAGATTGTTACAACTTAGCAAGCAAATACCTCTAAAATAGTAGCTAAATTAACAATAAAACAAGAATTATACAATATCCGAATAATAACATCAAAATAGTAGCAATGTAATAGTGAAATGACATTAAAACAACACCAAAAAAGAAAATTTAGGGTGATTAGGGTCGGGTCTGAGCCAAAACAATCCTATCCAAAGCCTGGCTCGTTTTTTTTTATTTTTTATTGAAGCCCATTTCTTGAACTTATATTTTTACCCAAACCTTTTCAATTTTTGAACGAAACTTTGGGCCTAGAAGAATGGCCTGGCCCATAACCAGTTCTACTAGGATGCGATTATATAAATTCTTACAAGGTGATTGCTGGTAACTTATTAAAATGATAAAACAAACTACTAAGGCAAGCTTTGCTAACTATGACATTGACAACGGATTGTTTTCAGGATCGTAATTATGAGTGCTTCACCCAAAGTGAGAGAAACCTTATAACATGAAAGCAGTAGAAGCTTTTTTATAAGTGCTACATTAAACTTGGAACGTTTGCCTTTGTGGTATACCCCTTCCCCTCCTCTTCTCTGCTTTAGCTTAGTTTGTTTGGTGAATAATATACCTCATTGATCATTCTGCACCAACCAATGTTGTAACATTAATTTCTCTAACGTTTATATATAAAAGAAATGGCAATATTGAGTATTTATGTTCACTGCATATTCATTCGATGTCTGTCTGTGAAAGTTCCCTTCTATAAATGCAGAGGGATCAAACCAGTATTATATAACCCAGGTACTTTATCTACTTTTTTGTTTGTGAAATTTGCTTTCAATTCCCAACTTAAATGAGCTCAATGAAATTCAAAATCCAATAAAACTAGTTATTTATAGGGTAAACTACACCATTAGTCACTAAATTATGGGTAAGTTATCGTTTTAGTCAATTAACTAAAAAAGTTACAATTTGGTCACTGAACTATTCAGAAATTTTTATTTAAGTCATTAGGCTGTAAAGTTTTTTTTTTTTTTAAAAGTTCCGCGAGCAAGCTTCAAACGACAAGTTGATGATTGGTACATTGGATTAGTACCCTTCAACGAGTAGAATAACATACCTTAGATCCAAGTCAATTTGATGGCCAGTGTCGGAGATCAGAAAAAAAAACTGTTTGATTTTTTATTTGCAATTTTGTGATGTCCAAAGTTATTTCATGAAAAAAATGAAGTGTAGAAGAGAATGAGAAAGAAATCTTTCCGATTGGTGCAGGGAGTGCGAATAGAAAAAGCCATATAGCATCGATTTTAACAACCCAAAGATTAAAAAATAAAAAACATTTAAATAATTCAGTGATCAAATTGTAACTTATTTTAGTAAAGAGACCAATACGTAAATTTACCCATAATTCAGTGACTAATTGATTGTTGAAATAAAAGGTGAGAGAAGCAAAGTTTTGGTTGAGGGATATAAAATAAATCTGTACATGTATTTTAATGATGCTATTTTTGGTTAAATAAAGATATGAATTTTCATCAATCTGAGAGTCCAGTCAATTTATGATTTAACGATAAAGGCAGAATCAAATTTCAAAATCAAAAGTTGAATCCAGTGATTATCACCCATCACTATACTCCAACAAACAATTTAAGCAGATTTGAAAATAATTCAGTAGACAAATTAAAAAATAGAAAATTTATTTCAAATAATTAATTACAAAATATCGAAGTCATATTGATCCAAAAACTCTTCCTCATTTGTGCTTGCCTTCAAACTTTTTCCAACCATCCCACAAATGCTAAACTTATATCCTTTTAACTCTCTCCCTACGTCTTAACATTTTTCATTTCCTTTCTTTCTTGTTAAGTAAACTGTAAAATGCATTTCTCATCAACACCATTGGCCACGACAAGATTGCTCCATCAAAGTTAGGGAAGCTAATGAGGTTTAGAAATTTCTGGACTGAATTCTTAGATTTCTTCCTTTGTGCTGAATTCTAATATTAGAAATTTTTGGGTTGATGTAGCTAGATTTGAAGTTTATAAGAACATCATGACTGGTTTAGACCTTATCTTGTTGGGTAGTATAAGTTTGATTTTTGACAATTATTTTATTTTCTTTTGCTTTCAACTATTATGGAGTAGGAAGAGAACTAGAATTACTACGCTAAATGCACTTCTTTTAATTTCATTTATAATAAATAAATAAACAAAGGGTAAGGATCTTCATCAAGGAATGAAGCTACACAAGAGTTCTTTTTCCTTATTTTTTTCTTCGTATTAACAGAAGAGTGAATGGGAGGAGAGAAATTCTTTTTTTTTTTTTTAATATTTATGTATATGTTTTGAATTTTTCTCATTTTTTATTAAAAATAATTTTTTCCTTTAAAACATATTTTTTTATTATTTGTAGTTTTATATAAAAAATTTCAAATTTATGTATATTTTATTTTTTTATATTATTTATATATATATATTAAATTTTCTACCATTTAGATGCCAAATAATAATTCTACCATTGCTTTAAACAAATTTTGGTAATATTTATAGTGCTTTTAGTTTTCAACTTGTGCAATGCCCTAATCATGTCTTAAATTTGAAGCATAATAATAAATTTAGTTATTAGTATTTACATCTTTTTTCAAATTGGTCCTTTTTTTAAGTTAAATTTATCATTAACCTTTTAAAAAAGAGTCAAATCACTTTTTTAATGGAAATCTTGACTAAAACATTAATTTTTGTTATGATGTTAGCTTGGCAATTTGTGCGGCAATCCAATGTATACTTCATTCTACCATGACACTATTTTATTTTATATGTCATATCAACAAATAATTTAATAATTATGAAAAATTATCAAAATTAAAAAAAATTATAAAAGTTCATAAAAATAAAAAAATAACATGAAATACATGTGGATTGCCATAGAGTTTTCATGTTTCAAAACTAAACGTTTTAGTCAGTATTTTTGTTAAAAAATAATTATCCTTTTTGAAAGGTTAATGGTCAAACTCGACTCGTTTTTAAAAGGTTGAGTTTCAAATTTAACTAAAAAAGAATAAAGACCAAATTGATAAAAAAAAATATAAAAATTAAGAAATAAATTTATCATTATGCTTAAATTTAAGTTTACAATTAAAATTTAAATCCGGTAGATATATGAAGTTATTAAATGTTTAAAAATGATAACTTTAGTTTAATTTACAAAATAAGTAAATAATGAATTCCGATTTAGATGGTCAAAGCCAGTATGGTTGGAATATTTAAATCTATTATCTACGTAAGTAAAATGAAATAAAAAAACAACCTAAAAGTGAATAATGATATCAATTTTGGAATGTACGGTGGACAATAATTATAATATCTAAATCAAAATACTATATAAAGTGGAAAAAGAAATTTCTTTTAGGTTGTATTTTTGTAGTTGTAATATGAAATGTTACTCAGCCTGCACAACCTTTTTGCCATGCATTCCATTAAAATTTAAAGAAACAATGAAAAGCCACTAAAAAAATAAGATTTATAATTTTGTTAACCACCAGTATTAGGCATAAATTAGTGTATCTTATTATATTTATAAAAATGGCTTCCAAGATTAATATGTAAAATACTTTTGGACCACCATGTCTACTACAATTTTAATTTCTTTCACCAATTAAAAATTGAATTTCAACTTCCAAATCGAATGAGTCTATATAAATTTCACATAAGAAGTATATATATATATATATATATATATATGGACATTCTTGAATGGGGGACATAAAGTCCAACATAATAAAAGAAGATCCCAAAGAAATAAGGGAAAAGGTAAAGAAGTGAGCATTTTAATGAGGAAATCACTCAAAAGGAAAAGTGGAAGGGTTTGGACAAAAATATAAGCTCGAATTATCAATTATACATCCAATTTCAATTTAATGTCAATTACTATTTCATTTCCGTATACAAATATTGAATCAAATTCATTGATTTGTCATAATTCTATATTAGCCCTCCGGGCTCGTATAATTTTTCACATGCCATTGAGATTCGTTAATCACAATATGTATACAAATCATCTAATCATAATTCAACCCAATTCAAATATCATTTATCAAAATTTTATTTTGTACCCCTATTAATCTGACTCGGACTCTAACGAATACACGAATCCAACCAATCATACCAGTTTGGCACCTCGTGCCTTATCTGACAATGCCGAAGTAAATAGTTTGTGCCCAACGCTCAGCAATGTTTTGGCACCTAGTGTCTTATCGGCACATAGTCAAAGTAACCCCGAGCTCTTCCTATCTAATTGCATGCCAACTATATTCGACTCCACTCGAATAGTTAATAGGGTAACGATGTCTCAATTTCATTCATAAGCCAATTTCTCAATTCGATGTTGTCATTTCATCAACCAATTATCAATTTGTATGCATAACATTATAATCCATCTTATCATAAAGCCAATTTTGCAATTACAACAATATACAATATTTCTAAATATATTCAAATTACTCCTCTATTTTGAAGATCAAACATAATCATATCAATTTGATTCAATTCAACTAATCAATCTTAGATTGCAATTCATTACATTCAATTTATTAGTCAATTTGTCAATTGTTTATGATTTAATCCATATCTCACCTTTTTGTACCAAATTTTAAACAATCAAAATTTCAATTAAACATACTTACAATTATAATTTTAAAAGCATAACAATTTGACATAAACATATCGTATGAACTTACCTGGTCAAAACAAAAAACTATCAATTCTCTAAGGACTAATTAACAAATTTGTCTTTTTCCCTGATTAATTACGATTGAGTCCAATTCTCAATCTATACAATTTATCAATTTCAACCCTCTTATTTCATCCCATCATAAACATGTATCAGCTCAATTTTTTATTCAAATGTCCCTAAAGTTTTACATTTTATTCAATTTAGTCCCTAAAATCGAAATAGTTATAAATTTCAAATTTGAGCCTCGATTTAAAAAACGATCTCAAGTTCATGCTCCTATAGCCCACTACTATCCATAATTACAGAAATTTCATACCAATTTCAAAATATTTACATTTTAGTTTATATGTTCAAAACTAACAATTTCACTTTACAAACTAATCCATTTTCATATCTAGGCTTTAATTCTAACCACACCAAAAGCTTCAAGATTCAAAAATGAAAATATTTATAAACTTTAATAGTTTTGAAAATTAACACATGGGTTAACTAAATCAAGTTCTCGAGACCTCAAAAATATAAAAATTACAAGTAACGTATTTAAAACCACTTACCTACGTAAGGACATAATAACTTGAAGCTTTTAAAGAATGACTTTTAAGTTTTCTTTGGATAGGATGGTGGAGAAGAAGAAAAACAAAGGTGATGATTGTAATAGGCCAATTTAGCTTGGTCCACAAATAAAAGGCTCAATAAACCAAAACAGAAATCAGACAATAAATAAAATAAATAAACCCAATTACAAAGTCCAAAATACAACAGTCTAGTTACAAAAAACAAAGCCCAAATTAAAAAAACCCTAATGGCCTGGTAGGCCCAACACCCTAAACTTTTCAATAGAAACCCTAGCCCTTTTTGTGCCGCAACTTAGCCAAGCGCCGCCACCGCTCCTAGTCTCTGCCACCATCAACTGCTCCTCAACCACCATCTGCAAAAAACAGCAAAGAACACACAAGAACAGTGGGCAAACAGTAAAAATATCTTTTTGTATTTGGCTATAAAAGCCAAGATAATCATGTATTTTCGTACACGAAAAATCTATCATAAAAAGGAGAGAAATTGAATACAAAAAAGAAATAGAAATCAGATATAAACTCAAAAAAAGAAAGGTGATTATTTTATATTTTTATATTTTTATCTTTTATTTTCGAAAATATATATAATAAAATAAAAATGAAACCTTTTTTACCTTTATCGCCGCTATCGTCTTCTCCCTCTATTTTGAAAGACCGACAGTCCCTTAGGGACTTACCGAATGGTCATGACGGAAGATGATTGAGAACCAAAAGGTTCATTTGATTTTTTCAAATTTTGGTGGGATTTTTTTGGATATTTTGGCCTTAGATCGGGGTTGAAGGAAATAAAATAGCCAAAATGGGCCCTTTTCGTGAACTCCAGCCATCGGGGAAGGTGGCGGCCGTCGTCGACAACCGGTGGCCGCGGCGGATTGACGGTAGCCCAATGGTCGGACGGAAGAAAAATTGAGAGAAAAAGAGAAGGGGCTTTTACTTTTTTTTTAAACTAGGGTAGAATGATTTTTTTTTTAAAAAAATTGGCTTATATAGAAAACGCTAAACGACGTTGTTTAGGGCTGGCTTCAATAGCCCCAAAACGACGTCGTTTTGGGGCCAAACTTGAAATCCGACCCAACCCTTTAATAGGATCTACTTATTTTTTAAAAATGGTTTATTTTCGCCTTTGGTCCTTTCGCTTTTGCAGCATGTTGTAACTTAGTCCTATTTCATTTTTTTTTCATTTTTCCATTTAATTATATTTTATTTTCATTTTGGTCGTTGGACCATTTTAAGTGATGGATGCCTAAAATGGTGTCGTTTTGAGGTACGATCCAAAAATCAACCTGACCTATCTCAAGATTCGCGTGTTTTTGCAGCAAGGGTCTATTTGCGACCCCGGTCCTTCTACTTTTGGGCCTTTTTTAATTTGGTCCTAATTTTTCTTTTCTTTTCTTGTTTTAGATCACACCACTTAATTTTAAATTTCTTTCAATTTGGTCCACAGACCATTGACCCTTGGAGGAATGACGCATGTATTTTTGGGTTAATTTCTTCGAAGCCCTCGAAACTTTGCATCGTGTTTTAATTTAATCATTTATGTTTTTTTTTAATTCAGACCTTAGATTTCAATAGACATTCAATTTAGTCCTTATTTTCCATTTTCCTTTATTATTTTGCGATTTATAATTTGATTTTTATTTAAATTTCAATTTAATTCCTTATTTATTTAATTTCAACTTTTCATTAAATTTTTTATTATTTAATTATATATTTATTTATTATGGCAATTTCAGCCTTTCATGATTTTTTTATTTGCTTATTTATTTATTATTTTCTTGTTTTTTTTTAATTTGTATGGTTCATTTTTGTACATTTTTGTCATATTGTCATTATTACTTCATTTTTTTTATTTCTTTTATTTTTAGTACTTACATGCCTTGTCTTTTTAATCATGCATCTTCTGGTTATTTTTAGTTCAAATAATCTTATTTATTTTATTATTATGATTACATTATTTAATTTATTTATATTTTATCATTCTAATATCTTACCCAAGTAGCCATTTTATTTTATTTTACCAAACTACTATATTATTTATACATGTTATTCTATTTTATCCTTGTTATTTTCATTTTATTTACTTATATTATTAATATAATAACTACTCTGTGATTAGTACCATTATCGATATTATTATAAAATTGATATTATTATTATTATTATAATAGTTGCATTACTATTATCATTTCATATATTATATCACAATATATTCATTTGTTTTTGTTAAAAATATACGTATCGTTCTAAAAAAAGGGGTCATCTTCATTTTATATAACATATAAAATATTCAAAACCGAGGTAATGTTCATTATTTTTAGGATTCGAAGAAGTTGTGCTCCTAACTTACGAAATATGACATTTTCCTAGAACTGAAATAATCGAATATCCTATTTAAAATAAAAAAATAAAACTTAAGTAACGATTAAAACAACGATTATTCTTGTAACACCCCAAAACTTCTAATTTCGTTATTGTGAAAATATGACACAAATATCTGTCAGCTTTAGTGGTTATGTGTTTTGAGAGTGTTTGGGAGGTCCCAAGTTCAAGCCTTCGCTTGGGCAAATCTTGATATTTTGAATGAATTAGGTCTTACTCTTGTTCTGTAGGCTTTTATTTGATTGTTAGGTAAATTACATCAGAATGGGCCTACTGGTTTGGTGGTTAAATTGTGTGTTATTATGGTGGAGGTCTTGTGTTTGAATTCCTATGCAGACAAAGCTATTATTATTATTTTTGCTCAGATTTTGGGATAGAGTTGTGTAATAGGGGGATTCTGAGTAGTGGATTTGTAGTGGAAATTAGAGGAGAAGATTAAGGGATTTTGGGGGTTATCGGGATTTTATTTTATTTTATTCTCATAACAGAATTTTGACTCTCTTTTCCAAAAAAAATTCTGCAGTCTATTCTTCTCCCTCACCTCTTGCCGAAATTCTCTAAGTTTTTCCATCTTTCTCTTTTTTTCTTCTTCTTGATTTTCCCTAATCTATTTATTTTCCTTCGTTTTTGCACATGGTTAGTGCTCGCTTAGTTTCGGTAAGTGTTTCTCTTTATTTCTGTCATGAATCTCTTAACGACTGAAGTGGTAACATTTTTTCTCTGCGATTTGGATGTAGAGGGAGGCTCAGACTGGTGAATTCGATGTTCTCGTCTTAATAATAGTTAAATAGAGGGTTATCGTTGGTGGTAAGTTAGGTTTCTGTTCGTTCTTGGTTGTCAATTCTCTTGTAAATCCATTAAATTGATATTGAGTATCTTGATTATAGGCTTTGGAGTGCTCGGGGACTGTTTTAATATAAAAAAAACCCAAGTGTGTACCCGAAACGCAAAAAAAAAGGAATTCAGCGAAAAGTCGAAATTGCTTGCTGTTTGGAAAACAGAAGTAGGCTAACTTTGAAAAATCGCCATAAATTTTGGAAATCGAATTAGAGGATGAATAAAATATGGAATTAAAGGCTATTGAGTCTAGTTTCTCATAGAAGAAACGGTGTAAGTAATGGAATTGAAAATCGTAAGGTATAATAAACTTTGTGAGACAAGGTCAGAATGAATTTGGGTTCCCCTGTTCTGACTTTGAAAAATCATAAAAAATTGGAGAAAAATAATTAGGGGTTAAAATTTACATGTTTAAATTATTAATGAGTCTATTTTCAATAGAAACAAATGAAAACATCATCCAAAATTTTTACTAAGAGATAATTACTTTTTAGAAAAGAAGGGACGAAGCTATCAGATAGCAGAATAGGAGTAAGTTTGAGGATTTTACTGTACTTATTGGCTAAACCAAAAAATCTAAAAATTTTATGGTAGAAAGCTATTTGAGTCTAGTTTCAAAGACATCAAGCAGATCTTAATTCAGAATTATGTAGCTCAAGATATAAATAATTTAATAATAGTAACTCAAGTAGATAACTTTGAAGGAACATAGACCCCTATATGTATGATCTGTTTGTCTGATTTCTATACCGAGTATGACTTATGATATCTGAATGTATGTACTATTAATTGCATAATGGCATGACATATTTTTTATGTTGCATTGCATCGGGGTGAGTTGATGATATTAGGAGGAAGTGTCTGAAAGGCTATTAAGCCTGTTATCTGGCATCTCAGCTGCAACCTTCTGATTATGTGCCGCATTTCGGTACAACATGGTGTGTAGGGATGGGTGGGTTGATTTAATCCCCACATGGTGTGAAGGGTTGGACGGAGATGGTGTGTAGAGGCTAGTGGGTAGGATTCTGATTTACTGTATCTGCATTCTGTATCTGATATGGGCCAAGGCCCTAATGTACTTCTAAGACTGTATTTGAATGGGCTAAGGCCCAAATTGATTCTGTGATGGGCATAGGCCCCAGACTGTATCTAACTAAATTCTGTTGATTATCTGTATGCATGTTTTCTTTGGGGATTACACACTGATTTTGCAAAAACTCACCCTTTCTCTGTTTAATTTGTACAGGTAATCCTCAGACTTGACGGGTCGGTGCAACGGAGGACTCAACGGTGGCCACACGTAAATTTTAGAATTTTTCTGTTAATGCCTAGAATTTATTACTTATTTGGGGTTTTTGATGTATCTTTTGGACTATGGACTGGTTGGTTTTAAATTTAGGACTTTATAGTTTTTTTTGTGGCCGCAACTCCACAAAACACAGTTTGTTTTTCTTTTTCTCTAAAAACTAAGGTTTTTCGTAAATAGAAATGATTTCCCTAAATTAATTGGTTACAAAAGCTTCCACTTACTGCAACAGTTTTTAAACTCGACAATCTTGTCTTCAAATCCCTTTCCATGTGACATCGCTAGATTTGGCCATAACGTCTAGGCCAGTTTTGGGGTGTTACAATTCTGGTTTTCGAAAACTAATGGTGTTGTATCCTAACTCACGGGGCATGATCCTTCTTCTCGATTAATTCAGAATAAAGCCTTTTCTATTAAAATATCTTAGTACAAAAAGGGATCGAATTTTCAATTCTCTTTAGATTTTCAATTCTCGATACTAAGACATCAAGTAATCAATTAGGTATCAATTTTGGACATAACGAGGGTGCTAATCCTTCCTCGTGCGTAACCGGCTCCTAAACCCATTTTCTTGATTTTGTAGACCGAAAAATATTTTTTTAGTAAATCAAACATCTTATTAAAACGATTAAATTACGAGGTGATCTGATCACACCTCATGAAAGTGACTGGTGGCAACTCCATTTTCATTTTTTTCAAAAAAAATTTCGATTAAAAAAAGGGTTTCGACAATGACTTTTAATTTTTAACTTATATAGTTTAATAAAATAAATAATTAATCCTACTTAGCTTAATTAATTACAATTTAACTAACACTAACCTTATTTAATCATTTTAGTGGATGGTAGTTCATCTCCACTACTGTCTTTCATAATTAAAAGGGGTCAATTACTCAATTGGTCCCTCGGTTACTTAAAAATCTCTAACAACAAAATTTTACCATTTTTACGATTCAATCCCTATACCTTTATTAATTACTAATTCAGCGAAATTACCTATCCAAAATTTAATTCACCTCTATAATAACTCTGTAAATATTTAATAAAAATATTTATGGGTTTGGTTTACGGAAATGAGGTCCCGATATCTCATTTTCTAACACCACTGACTTTAGGGTCAATACACTTATACCTTAACTAACTATCCATTCAATAAATTTATGAGAACAAAATATAATATAATATTATAATTGACCCATAAATATTAATTAATAACATTTACGGAATTGATCATCGGAGAACGGGGTTCCGAAACCACCGTTTCTAACACCATTGGTTTTCGGGTCGTTACAAGAGCACATAAATCTAAAGCCATATATATTCGAAAACTTTTTCAAAGAAGAATAAGAGGGGGAAAAGATACTTTAGTATGATAAATTTGAATTCTTAATTTACTTGTTAAAGTTCTCAAATTTATAAATTTGGATATTTTAAATTAAAAATTTAATGCTTCTTATATCTTCTTTAGAATTTTAAATTTTTTAAAATTTTAATTTTTTAAATAAATTTTTATGAAAATTTGGTTTTTTTATAAATGTTTTGAAATTTGAATTGATTTTTTTTATTTTTTTTGAGAAGGATCCATTTGCTTATTTTTGGAATTACTAGGGACCAAATGCGTACTTACACCAATACGTTATTCAATTTGTAAAATTTAACTCAACTTCACTCAGAAAATTAAATTACTTATTCGAGTTTATTCAAAAAATCGAAAAAATCGAAAAAATTAATTTGATTATCTCGAAATTTAAAAAAAATTAATTTTTCGAGTCGAATAAAATTTTGCTCACCCTTATAAAGGCCCTCGAACTTTTTGAAAAAAACTAATTAAGTCATTGCCTTTTTTTTTATAACGCACCAAAATTTGAGCAATTGTTTGATAAAGCTTGTTAATAATTAAATCTCTATATATGTGGTTAAGTTCTCTGTTTATGTGTTTAAGATCAGGGGTTCGAGTCTTCCTTCTTAAATTTTTACTATTTATTTTAGTTTAACATTTATCATTGAACTCTTGACTTAAGCTTACTTCCGCGTCAATTTATGTCAAGAATGAGCTTGTTGGTTTGATGGTTAAAGTTTTGTAGATCTTCTGGTTTTGTGGTCAAGTCTCTGCATATACAATAAGGAAATAATTTTGTTACTACTCCGTTAAGTGTGGTTGATTTTTTTTAAAACAAGCTAATTAAAAATTTCCCTCTTCATGTTACGTTTCCTCCCTCTTTTCTTCCTCTTATTTTTCTTTTCCATCTTTCCCCTCTCATATTGTGTTCTTCTTTTATTGCATTATTTCTTTTTAAATTTGTGTCATTTTTGCTGTTGTTAGAAAGAGAAAACTTTGTACTTTTCTGTCTTCGATTGTCGAGACAATTGCGTAAGTTTGAATTTTCATTAGTATTTGTTTGTTCATTTTGTCAAAGTGGGTTTTGCTTAATTGCTTGAATTCATTGTTTAAGTGTTCGTTTGATATTCTTTTAGGTGAAGATCGTGAGAACAACGTTTCCCAAACTCTGTAGTTCTATGGATTGCGGTATTGTGTAAAGGTAAGGGGATGAATTTTTGGGTTGGGGTTTTGTCAAACTTTTTGACGTAACTCAGGTTTTTTACTCTAATTTTGGAATTTTGTTGTGATTAATTGCACAATTGGCCTTTGGATTGTCGCTTTTAGGCTTTGGATTCACCTCAGTTGCTTCTACAACGAAACTGTATCAAGTGTGTAACGAAAATCTGATTTTCTACAAGTTTTGAACATCGAAAAACATGGCTGTCGATGCCACACGGTTGTGTAACTCACTGTTTTGAATTTAGGGACACATGGACTAGAGACACAGGTGTGTGCTAGGCCGTGTGGACCACATGGGCGTGTAGGCCAAAAATTAAGATTTTTTCCTAGAACCGTAATCATTTTTTGAATCGAATGTAGGCCTACCGTATGGTCCATATGATCTGAACTAGACATAGAAGTTGTAATCTGACAATCTGTTATTGAATAATCTATTATTTTGATATATTTATATGCGTTATTATGAGACCTGATAAGTGTGATAGCATTACATGAGCACGATCTAAAATTGTATGACTGTATGCTTATATCCTATATATGTTAAATCTGCATTTGCATCAGGATTGTACAAATTCGTCCCTTAAAGTTAATTAAATTTCAACACAAAGTACATGTTGGGTTGGATTCGTTTTGGCGTATAGTTGGGAAGATGAGTCGGTCGTGCTGTATTTCGATTTTCGTAAAAAAATTGGTGTATCCTATCGGGGTCATACTAGTGGAATTTTCGTCAAGGGAGATAGTGATCAGATTTAAAAAACCCACACGATTGAGGTTGATGATCTGAGTTGGGTTCTTCAGAAAGTAAGACTGCCGGGGTCTTGAATTGTGAATGCGTGTATCGTAGTTAGACAATCGGTAAGGGTTGGTTTGTAGATCGTACTAGAATCAACTACGAGAGGAAGAATTAGCGTTTTGGACATTATTGGTCACTATAACCAGCTTATGGTTTGGAAGTGAAAACCCATTTTCAAGGATCGATTTAGAATCGAAATTTACCGAGTCTAAGGCTAAGACTTTATATTAGTACTTACTAAATTCAATTACATTTTCTTATTTATTTTATTTTTGATTAATATAATTTTTTATTGCTACAAGTTCATTTTATTCACTTTCTAAACATTTTCATCTCCCCTTATTTTTTTCAACAAGTTCGTCACGAGTCGTGGGCATGACTATTATCGCTACAACAATTCTGGTCACAAGAATAGGAAAAATTAGATACTCAATCCCTGTGGATTCGACCTTACTACTCTGTACTACTATTTAGTGTTATTTTGTCGTAGAAATTTTTATTTTGTGGTTTCGATGCCCATCAGTACTTTAGTAGGGTCCATAGATATTGTCCCACTTGATATCACATGGCCTAGGTACTCTTTTATTGTGGCTACAAAGGTACACTTGTTTCTCTTTGCAAATAGCTAGTAGGATCTCAACCACTGGAAAACCTCCTGCAAATGTTGCAAATGAGATGACCAATTCTGTGAATACACAAGGATTCCATAAAAAAAAAAGACCAGAACAGATTTTCGTAACAAATGCTTGAAAACTAAGTTCATCAAAGCTTGAAATCTGGAGGGTACATTAGTCAGCCCAAATGGCATGACTAAAAACTCATAATGCCCCTCATGAGTCTGAAAGGCAATTTTAGAAATGTCTTCCTTTTTTATTCTGATTTGGTGGTATCTAAATCGAAGGTCCAACTTGGAAAAATAGATAGCATGTCTGAATTTATCGAGAAGCTCTTCTATCATTGGAATTGGAAACTTATCCTTTATCCTGAATTGGTTCAATTGCCTATAGCCCACTCACATTCTTCAACTTATATATATTTTTTAACCATCACTATAGGGGAAGCAAATGAGCTGCTCTTGTCTTTGATAATGCCAACTTGTAACATCTTCTTAACCAACCTTTTAATCTCACTCTTTTGCATATTGAGGTACCTATAGGGCCTAATCTTAACCACTATTAACTGATATTTAAGGTGAATCCCATGATCATGGAACCGTGGTGTGAGCAAACCAGTAGGTTCTTTGAAACTGTCAACATAGTCATCCAAAATTTGTTGTAGCTCTAGTGATATAGGTTTTGTAGTAGCTGATAAGACAGTTTGGGAGGGTGTAACCATGACCATTGCACAAGGTCTTAGGAATTGTCTTACTATGGATAAACATTTGGCATATTAAGAAGCACTGATTAGTTGGAGTGCACCAGGGGCAATGCCATGCAATTGACAACTTTTATTTTGGTAAAGGAACTTCATGGTGAGTGGACTAAATTCCCAAGTAATGGTGTCGAGAGACTGTAACCATTGGATTCTAAGGACTATGTCACATCCCTTAACTGGTAAGAACAAAAAGTCAATAAAGAATTGCATCCCTTGTAACTCCCATTGAATTGATTGGCTAGTCCCTATAGTAAATAAACATCTACCATCTGCTACAGTAACTTTAAGACCTTTCTCTTTTCTCACTGGCCATGAAAGTTTTCTAACCAGCTTAGAGCTGATAAAATTATGTGTACTGTCAATGTCAACAAGTATAATGACTAGAGTAGTGCCAATTCTTGTTACAATCTTCATAGTTTGAAGACCCTATGAACTTTGTAGAGCATGAAGAGATAATGTAGGTGCCTCAGTCACCTCTTTTCGTTGAACATTGTCCTCTAGCTGATCTAGACAATCTTGGTTTTCTTCAACCTCTCCATTAGAGGTAGAATCAAGTAGCATCTGATGGAATTAGGAGTTGACACACTTATGTCCTGGGGTATATTTGAGGCCACACCAATAATAAAGCCCCTTTTTCTTCCTGTCATCAATCTCAATTGGGGACAAGGATCTATTCCTACCCGAACCAGTAGGATAAATTGAATTATTGGTCGATGTCATTTCTTTAGGAGAAGTGGAAGCAGGAAACAACTTGGATAGTTGAGCAGGTGATGGTAACAGTGTAACCCCCTTTGAATTTGTTCCCAAGCCCGGAGAATAGTTTTTCTTTTGAGATACAGATGGTTAATGAAGTTGATGAAGGCATCATGTTAACATTGATAGTCCCTGCTTGCCTGAGTGTGACCAGTTTAGTCATGGGGTCCTTATAGGTGTTAGATCTAAAACGCTCACTGTGGTAGTGAACATAAGATGGCCAAGTCAGTGAATGGAACCCACCTTGGTGATGAGTGAAGAAGCGCCAATCTAATGCCTTCCCTTCAAGGTGGAGTACCATTGTTCGCACTTTAACATAGACTAGGATGCCCACTGCTTTAGAAAACTACTCGAGTTTGGCCCATCAACCCCGATAATCTGAGCCTTCAAATCGGGGAAACTTAAGTTTAGGAGATTTCTACAAGGACTCCCAGTTGCCAGAACACAACAAACTACTCAACTCACTCAAATGAGAGAGGGGTAGATGTTCCTTAGATGGAAATCCAGGCGGATGAGCCGCTATCACTCCCTTCCCCTTGTTAAGTGCAGAAGTTATAGGCGTAGCTTGCGTGGAGTTACCCAGATATTTCTCAAACAATCCCTTCATCTCCAAGCTGGAATCATCCTTAAATTCCTTCATTTGAGCATCAAGCTTGCTATCCCACTGAGAAACTTCCAACTGGAGCTTGGTTAACTACTACTGAACCTGAGCTGCATTATTCTGTGATATAGTGATGACACCCTCGCTGGCCATGAGGAACGTATAGCTATGATACCCTTGTTACAAGCTAAACTACATCACACAGAAAAGAAGAATAGAGAAGAAATATGAGATAATTAAGCGGAATAAGAAAACTTATTCAATTTTTGATTAAATCATTGTAACAGACATTGCATACAGCTGTCAAAACAAACTAATGAAACGCATTGTTTCATTGACAACCCTAAACATAAAACACACCATTCTCATAATAATTCAAAACACATCATTTGATTTAAATTGAAACGCAGATAAGAGCAGCGTTTTGATAATTGCTTTTAACGACCATATCATACTTATGGCTCTAAGGAAAAAAATTATCCTTTAAAGGTGTGTTTGGATGAGGAATTTGTGGGAGAGATTTCATTTGTATCAAGATTTTCAAAATTCTAAAAATGAATTTACTTGTTTGGGTAAATATATTAGAGAATTTAAAAATTTCTAGGAAATTTCATGAAGGAATTTTAATAACTCAAATTCTTTTTTCAAACTCCAGCTAAATCGGTGGTTTTTCAAAATTCTCCCTCACTTTATTTGATCTAATACACATAGTTCCACTATAAGATAAAACCTTAAACTTTGAAAACTATTTTACTTAATTATAATAAGATTTTTAAATTTATTTTTATTAAAACTATTTATAAATTTTACAAAAATAACTATATCCATATTGAATATTATTTATATTAGTTATTTTTAATATAATTATTTTTTTTAATTTGTAAAATTCTATTACTTTACTTTTTTTCAACACCAATTATTTATTCAAACAAAGTAATTGCAAATCTAACATTTTAAATTTATGAATTCTAAAATACCAATATTTTAAAATTCTAAAAACTTTTAAAACTTTTCAATAAAAAAAAACTTCTAACCGTAATTTTGGGAAGTAATGAAAAATAAAGCCTTTTAAAGTTTAGTTTTCTAATTTGAACTAAATGGGTAATTATTGTAGTCTTCAAAATCTCACCTTATGCGTCCAAATTAAAATTTGGTTAAAATAATCAAAATTTTGAATTTTATCATTTTCTTTAAATTTGTGTTTATATATATTCAAATAAAATGAATGCTTAATTTTTAATTTGTACCAAAATAATGTTTTAATTTGTACTTAAATAAGTCTTATTTTTAAAATTACAATCGTTCCAATAGAATCAATCATTACAAACACTAAAAGACTGGGCTAGTTTGGCAATACTTTTGAATTTTTTTTTTAAAAAGTGTTATGGAAAAAAGGTTTTAAGAAATATTTTTAAAAAGTGTGGTTTAAGATAAGACAAAACTTGAAACTAAGGATCTCAAAGTCTCGTAGCCTTAACCTTACCAATAAGCCCTAGTCTCATTGGTTATATATAAATAAGGCTTAGTTTTTAGTTTACCAACCTTTACCGTGATATGAATTTTATGTGATTTTATATTTATATTTTTAAATTCATTAAATAGAATACTTTTATTTTATATAATTAACATTATTTGAATTATTTAAAATAATTAAAATATATTAACTACTTTATTAATTAAAATATTAGAAATTTAAATCATAATTAAAGTCTAAATGGAATAATAATAATAATGGAATTCAAACATTTTCAATTTTTCTTGTATGAAAATACTTAAATATTAAATGCTAATAAATCTATTTTATAGTGATAAGATTTAGTTTCATATTATATAATTTACACATCAAATATGTAAATATATTATTTTTTTAAGATTTAATGAGTATGTATAAGATTTAGAAATCGATAAATACATCAAGTACAAGTTCAAAATCCTAGATTTTAAATCATAAATGTATTTGTCAACTATAATTTTTTTATTTTTGGTTTCCTAACCTAAGACTTACAATCATACCAAAACCTTTTTGCATATAAAATAGATAAAATTTAAATTTAATTATTAAGTATTAATCTTATTAGCATTAACATTGTTGTTAGTGTAAAAAAATATAAATCCGAACATGATAAAATGTATTTATATTTTTATTTAAAGGTTAGAATTGATTATAAATAATTTTAAATATCTTCTAAAAAATATAACACCCAAGAAAAACTATTGTGGAAAGTTGGAAAGCAAGCAAGCTAAAACAGTAAAAGGTTTATGCAAGTGGAGTACTCTTCTCCCTTTTCATAAACCACTCGATTCTTTTACTAAAGTAAAAGAAATTAACACAATCTTTTATAATATATATATATATGAACAATAATACGCTTCAACGCACTCGAATTCACTCCTTTCTGCATTAACAACAATATCCATATTAATCGAATTAAGACTCAATCAATATCTTTTATAATATTTTTTTTAATTTAATACCATCATTATTCATCACGTAAAACTTACTGAAAGATTACATGATGAACCTTCCAACTAAAAAATTACAACTTGTTAAGGTTGGCTATTATAATAAAAAATTCATCATATTGGATATTATTAAAGGTTACAATTTTTTTCTTTTTATGAATTTAGATATTTTCGGATTCATTTAATCTTATATAATAAAAAGATCATATACTATTGTTATTGACGTTGCCTTGAAAATGAAAACTTAGTAATTAAAGAAATAGAAATAGAAAAAAAAATCTCATCATGAGAGAAAACTAAATTATTCTTTCTAACATGATTTGAATGATTTACAGAACTCACAACTTTATTTATTTATATGCCTAAAATTATTTAATGTTTTAGCAATAAACCATTAAAATAAACAAAGAAATTATTACTACTTAACCTATTAGATAAAAACTAATAAAAGAATCAACTAAATATATCATTTTTGGGCTAATTAATAAATTAATAAAAGGGTATTTTGCAATTTTCATTTTAAGAACCTAAAATAAAAAATTTACAATTTAACCACACACATTACATAGTTTCAGTTATTTAGGTCACTCCCGTTGAAAACACAAACCGCAAGCTGATCTGACAGTTAAAAAATTAGTATAATAACAAATTTAATCCTCAAATTTTACATATTATCAATTTTAGTCATAATTTTAAAAAAGTAACTTTCAAAATTTATAAATCATCTCAATTTAATCTTAATTCTAAAAAATTCAAAAAAATATATAAAAATACATAAATATTTTTTAAAAATATGATAATAAATTTAAATATTATATTAATATTTATGTTAATATTAAATAAATATAATTATATTATTATTAAATAAAATAAAAATCCCCTCCCTCCCTCCCTCCCACCCACTCGCCCGTCCCTCTCCCTCTCCCCTTCCCCCACTAGACTTCCCTCTACCACCATCCTCGTCCCCCTTCCCCCTCCTGCACCGGACCTCCAATTCTATTGTATGACACTCATGGTCTAGGAAGCACGGACACGGCTCATCCCTCCTCATACTGGTGTCATACGTGTGTCCAACACGGGCACTCCTCAGAAACACCTGGATACATACGGGACATGCTAAAATATGTCAAAAAAAAGGAGGTCGAACACGGTGGAAACACTAAAATATATATACTCTTTCAACACATTTTAAGCACTAATTCATGCAATTTCTAAGTAATTTCTGTCGAATTTTATGCTTTTATTATAAAATAATTAATTTAAGCTTAGTTTATAAAACATTTTGTATTTTAATTATTTTTATAATAATTTTGCATAAATTGAGTTATTTTTGGCTGTTTTGCACAAAGGGTGAAAAATTAGCTCGACAATCACCTTGAAAGAATTAATTAACGAGGCATCATGGGAGTTCAAGATGATGAAATAACAGCCATGAAAGACTTAAATTTATGTTTTTGGACTTCCTCAAATCAATTGGTCCGATTTAATTTTTATCCGAAAAAATAAGCAACTTGAAGTAGAGAAAAGGGCTTGAATTGAGCAAGTAAAGCCCAAAAAAGTAGCCCAAACTGTCCCATGTTGCTAACCCAATCAGCTTATTTTGGATGATTTTAAACACTTGCAAATCAGCCCTTGAACTTTTCATAAATGCCATTCAAACCCCTCCCAATCAGCTTTTCATAAGATGAGGGATTGGCTGCTATTTTTAACCAACTTGAGCTGTCAAGCTCAAGTATAAATAGCCCCCCTCAGTTCCTCATTTTTCATCCCTCACTTCACACATCTCCTCTCACATATCTTTTCTCTCATCTTTCTCTTTTTCCCTTTTAGTTGCTTTCCAATTTTCTTCCTTTCTTTGCAGATTTCCCCTTTTGAAAAAGGTTCTAGCTTGGTTCTTGGAGCAACAACAATCAATTGTCTGTGAAGGATTTGGATCAACAGAACGAGCAGAGAAAAGAGGGGCACACTAGTCTGGCTTCGGAAGATCACCGAGATTTATTTTTCTAATTCCCTTCTCTTAGTCTTTTCAGTTTATGTTGGGATCATGATTATGAATACTTGTTGTGTTGATGTTCTTGAATTAATTTAAATGACTTAAATTTCATTCGTGTTAGATTAATTGCATTCTGTCCACTTACTTAGTTAAAATCATGTTTGTGTTATTATAGGTCTTGATAGTTTGTTCAATTAAATAAAATCATACTTATGTTATGCTTGCATTTTAATTGTAAGGTAGCAAAAGAATTAATAATTAATCGGATTGAAATTATAATTAATTGAAACAGTATTTAATTGGTGCATGTTTAATCTTCTAAGGTAGTTGAGGGTTAAATTAGCGATGGTATTAAACAATACTTTAGCCTTGTATAACTTGTAAGATTATTGTGATTAAATTGTTTCAATATAAGAATATATTTACTTATGAAAATTGATTAATTGTTTGAATTGACATAGAAATATGTTTAAGAGATTAATTGATTTAGTAAGTATGTATGTGCATTAGTTAACAAAAGACCAAGTTGCCATGTAATTATTAGTAACAACATAAACATAGTTTTAATAATTCTAAGTTAATGAATAAAATTAATTTGACACATTTATGTCATATTGATTAAACCCTTATTTATAAATCGTACATTAGAATTTTAATTTTAATTAATTACTTAGTTAATTTTTAGTTTTTAGATAACCTCTTACAAATCAACATATTTTTCCTCACCAATTTGTTTAATTCCTACATTTCATAAATATTTTCTTGCATAGTCCCTGTGGGTATGATAACTCGACATTCTTGTCACTTTATTACTCGATACGATTGTGTACACTTCCACATGAGTTAGCGGCAGGAAAAAGATTATGTACAGAAGAAATGTGAAGTTTAGAGTTTCCTATTAATGAAACGCTGAGTTTTACAATCAATCTGTTAATAAAATGCTGAGTTTTACAATCAATCTGTTAATAAAATGCTGAGTTTTATTATCAGCCTATGTAAACACTGAAAAGACTTAAAATTTAAAACATTAAATAGCCAATTAAAATAGTAAAATAAAAACTAAAAAAAATTTAGGTTATTTGAGAAGCTTTTGAGCTTTGTACTTGCTTTGTTGCCTTTGACGTTTCCATTTTCAAATTTCAAAAAATATTTTAAACATTTACCACTCTTATCTTTTTTTCCTACTTTCAACGAACATAGAAGTTTGAAGCAATTGAAGGTAAGTTTAATATTTTATTTTTATGCTTTGAATATGTTACATTTTTTTGGATAAGTTTGAATGGATTACATTATTTTATTTGTTTAGTTACTTTTTATTTTTATTTTATATATTTGTTTGTTAAATAATTTATTTGTTATGATCACTCTTGGAGTATACATTGATTTTTTTTAATTTTTTTAATAATATAGGTTTTTAAGTATGACATCTCAAAGTGGTAGTGGAAGTGTTGGCTCATCAAATAATGCTACTAATGCTAGTGTCTCAAGATGATATTAGTAACACTCCTCTTTGGAGATATGTTATTAAATTATAGAAAATTGTTGAAGAAAGCGAGAATGTTAGTTTTGCGTGTACTTTTTGCAATGCTATATTTAAGGGCTCATACTCTAGGGTTAAAGCACATTTATTGAAACTAAATGGGCAAAGAATTCGAGTGTGTCCTAAAGTAACACTACAACATCTTGTTGAAATGCAAAAAATAGTTGAAGATGTGAAACTCAAGTTGCAACCAAAAATAGTCCCATTGTCACCTAGTTCTCAAACACTAGCATCTTCCTCTGGGCTAAACACAACCTCACTTCAAGGGCATAGTTTAGATTCTAAAAGAAGAAAAGGCCCTTTAGAACAATCATTAAACCTTGTTGCTCAAGAGAATTTAGATAGTGAAATTGTTCGAATATTTTATTCAAGTGGATTGCCTTTTCATCTAGCTAGGAACCTTTATTATGTGAATCGCATTCACCTTAGCTAGTAAGAATTTGATTCCGAGTTACCTACTTTCGGGATATAATACTTTAAGGACTACATTATTGCAAAAATAACAAGCAAACATAGAGAGTTTGTTACGACCTATAAAGGGAATGTGGAGGGAAAAAGGTATTAGTCTTGTATGTGATGGATGGAGGATGCACAAGGACGACCATTGATTAACTTTATAGTTGTTTCTGAAGGTGGAGTTGTTTTCTTGAAAGCCATCAATTGTGACAAGGAGTACAATGATAAGTTTTGTTTGACAACTTTAATTAAAGATGCCATAAGTGAGGTTAGGTACAAAATGTTTTCCAAGTGATAACCGACAATGCATCAATTTATAAAGCCGCGGGATTATTAGTAGAGACACAACATCCTCATATATTCTGGACACCTTGTGTGGTACATACTCTTAACCATGCTTTTAAAATATATGTACTGCAAAAAACACCGAAAAGAATAAGGTTACACATGATGTTTTGTGTTGCGTAAATAATGTTGGTGATGATGCTATCTTTATAAGAAACATCATAATGAGTCACTAAATGAAGTTGGCAATATTTAATTCTTTTGTGCTTTTGAAATTACTTGCTGCTACGGATACTCAATTTGCTTCTATGATTATGATGTTAAAAAGACTCGAGCTCATTAAACGAGGTCTCCAAAATATGATTATTTGTGATGAACGATCTACTTATAGAGAATATGACGTGTAACACCCCAAACCCGGCCTAGACGTTATGACCGAATCTGGCGATGTCACATGGAAAGGGATTTGAAGACAAGATTGTTGAGTTTAAAAACCATTATAGTAAGTTAGCTTTTATTTAATGGGTACATGCCTGGTTTTGTTTGATGCTAAAACAGTTCCCGAGCACTCCAAAGCCTATAATCAAGATACTCAATAACAATTTAATGGATTTACAAGCGAATTGACAACTAAGAACGAACAGAAACCCAACTTACCACCAATGATAACCCTCCATTTAACTATTGTTAAGACGAGAGCACTGAATTCACAAGTCCGAGCCTCCCTCTACGCCCAAATTACAGAGAAAAAACATTACCACTTCAGTCGTTAAGAGATTCATGACAGAAATGAAGAGAAACACTTATCAAAAATAAGCGAGCACTAACCACATGCGAAAGCGAAGGAAAATAAATGGATTAGGGAAAAATCAAAAAGAAAAAGAAAAGAAAGATGGAAAAACTTAGAGAATTTCGGCAAGAGGAGAGGGAGAAGAATAGACGACAAAATTTTTTTTTGGAAAAGAGAGTCAAAATTCGGTTATGGGAAAAAAATAAAATAAAATCCCGATAACCCCCAAAATTCCTTAATCTTCTCCCCTAATTCGCACTACACATCCACTACTCAGAATCCCCCTATTACACAACTCTATCCCAAAATTTGAGTACAAAATAATATCCCTTGGCTGCATAGGGATTCGAACACAAGACCTCTACCATAATAACA
This sequence comes from Gossypium hirsutum, assembly GCF_007990345.1. NCBI lineage: Eukaryota > Viridiplantae > Streptophyta > Magnoliopsida > Malvales > Malvaceae > Gossypium > Gossypium hirsutum. The sequence goes on along the minus strand of NC_053442.1, from coordinate 48,801,369 downwards.
CACCGTTTAACCACCAGACCAGCAAACCCATTTGATGTAATTTACCCAACAATCAAATAAAAGCCGACTAAACATGAGTAATGCCTAATTCGTTCAAAATACCAAAATTTTCCTAAGCGAAGGCTTGAACTTGAGACCTCCCAAACGATCCCAAAACACATAACCACTAAAACTGACAGATATGTGTGTCTTATTTTCACAATAACGAAATTAGAAATTTTGGGGGCGTTACATGACGTTTCCAAAGCCTCTTTGGTGAAGAAAAATTTTTTGGATGAGTTTTGGTGGGATAAGGTTGATTATATTCTTTCTTTTACTGGACCTATATATGATATGCTTTGAATTATGGACACGGATAGACCCACTCTTCACTTGGTTTATGAGATGTAGGATGAAATGATTTAAAAAGTGAAGATAAGTATTTATAGGCATGAAGGGAGGAAAGGAAACGAGAGGTCAATATTTTATGAAGTGGTATATGATATTCTTATTGATCAATGGACTAAGAGTAGTACACCACCTCATTGTATGGCTTATTCTTTAAATCCAAGGTAAACTTTGTAACACCCCAAACCCAGCCCTGGCGTCATGGCCAAATCCGGAGATGTCACAAAAAATAGGTTTTGAAAACGGAGTTATTACGTTAAGTCATTTCAGCTTAATAACTCATATTCGTTTATACCCATTGTCGAAAACATTAATTTATAGTGGAAGTTATAGTAAACGTTATTTTCTTAAAATTCCATTTGTAAGTTTGGAAAACTTTTGTTTTAGTAAAAACCATGTTTTTAAATAATCGTCGCAAATAAAGTATTAAATGAAAAATCCAAATCTCAAATATTAAACCAAACAGTTCGAAGAGTCCAATTCATACAAAACTCTCAAAAATAATCCTTAAATAAATAAAACCTTTAATTAAACTTAGTTCATAGACTAGTAGTCACCGCGAGACTCCGCTGCACCGATCCGCTTAAGTCTGTGGATTACTTGAACAGAATAGACAAACAGAAGTGAGTTTACGTAAACCTAATGTCTAACGCAATAGAAATAGACATGCTACACATACAGAAATCACATACACAGTCAAATTAAGATTTAGATTCGGACTTAGATCCTTTACAGATTCAGATAACAGAAACAAATATGCAAAACAGATGTATAGAATCCTACCCCCAACCTCTACACACCAAATCCGACCATCCCATCACACGATGTGGGGTTAAAAACACCCACCTAATCCTACACACCATATCGTGCCATTACGACACATGTCAGATAATGCGCAGCCAAGCTGCTAAAATATAGGCAATGATCGCCGTATAGAACACTTCCTCCACATATACAAAGCCCATCCCAATCAGATATATATCTATATTCAGAATTATCATACTTACATGCTCATATAAAAATATCAAATATATATACATCAGAATAATCAGACATGCAAAACAGTGTCATACTTAGAGTAGAATTTCAGACTAACAGATCATATAGTTTTAGGGTTGGTTAGCCCTTACAAACCATACAACAGGCCCATAATCGATTGGAACAACCCGTGCGACTCTAGGAAAAATTTTAAAATTATGGACCCATACACCCGTGTGGCTAACACGCCCTAATTGGCCTTGCCCGTGTGGCCCACACAGTCTGTCCCAAAACCCACATGCCTGTGTGAAATGCCCGTGTGGGCCCACACACCCAAGTTGGCCTAGCCCGTGTGACCCACATGGCCACACCTACACCACCACACAATTGTGTCTTACGCACGGGCACACCTTCGTCAGACACACGGCCGTGTCTCGCACACGACCAACCACACGGGCGACCACGAGCCCGTGTGGCGTCGACAGACTACACTTTCAGCTTTCGTCGAAACTTGATTTTCTTGCATAAGGGGTACACACCTGGTTCGTTTTCGCAGCAAAATAATCCTGAGACTCTTGAAACTAAAACAGATACAATAGCTCATACACACTACACGATGGGAGACACGTTTTGATCCCCTTGCACAATACCTTTGGGAAAATCAAGAATTAGAGAAGAAGCGTCAAAAGCTTTGGAGAGAGAAACAAAATAAAAATAAAATAAAAAGATTTAATTTGACACTATCCCACTACATCCACTAACAACCCAACTAACTCAGAATTCCAACTCCATTGAAACTCTATCACACAATCGAGCAGAAATAATACCCACGTTCATACAGGGATTTAAACACAAGACCTCCAACACAGCCACTTCTTATCACTCAAACTAGCAGGCTCATTCTGATATGGATTAACAGACAATTTTATATAAGCCCACTCAACAAGGATAAGGCTTGGATCTAAAAAAATAACAAAATTTTCCAATACTGTGACTTAAACCTAAGACCTCATATACATTCCCAGAACACTTAACCACTGAAGTAGATACATAGTTGTGTCAAATTTCACAATTATAGACTTAAATTATTTAGGGTGTTACAACTCTACCTCCTAAAATAAATTTCAACATGATCAGAACAGATGAGGATACTGCTAACGCATCGAGTCCCTAGGCTCCCACGTGGCTTCTTCAGTGCCATGATTCCGCCACAAAACCTTCACTAACGGTCTGGACTTCCTCCTCAGAACCTTAATATCTCGATCCAAAATTTGAACTGGATCCTCTTCAAAAGTCAAATCCAGTCTAACCTCAATCTTCTCAATAGAGACAACGTGAGATGGATCAGACCGGTCTTAACACAAGCAACCATACAAAACCGGGCCATAAAATTTCATTCAATTTAAAACTATTTATACACATACATATTGTCCCTTATAAGGGCTTACAAGGCCCTAAACATACGATAGAAGTGGTTCGGAACTAAACCGAAAACTTTGGAACACTAAGAAAATTTTCATGTTTTGGAGGGTCACACGCCCATGTCCTCAGCCCGTGTAACTCTCTGCTTATAACGTCATCAACTAATGAGGGTCCCACAAATCATCATGTATCATGAAAACACAACTCAAATTAGCAGACTTTGACATATAATTAATATATATGTAGGCTTACAACCAATTAGCCAATATAAGCCAAGTTACATGGCTACACATAAATCAAACCTTTAACCATTACAAGCCAAAACATTTGGCCAAAACATAATAACCCATACACAAAATGACTGAGCCCCTATACATGCCATAAACTTAAAATACTTGAATACGTTGATACTGATCAATAGCTTGATAGTGTGATAGAATCTCCGAAGATCTCCAACCCAAGCTAGTATCTGTGACACTATAGGAAAAAGAATGAAAGGGGGTAAGCTATATAGCTTAGTAAGTTGGTATGTAAATAATAAGAAAACTGTTAACATGCTTTTAATAAGCCTCACAATATGTTCTCAAGATAATACAATCATAATTAAACATAGTTCCACTATTTACTCATTTCACACCAAGCTGTCTACTCGAGTCATAGTCACTAAATTATTTATATCTTGTGCTACAGAAATCCAAATTAAGATCCGCTTGATTTTCCAAAAACTAGACTCACATATCTTCTTACCATAAAATTTTTAGAATTTTTGGTTAATCAAATAATTACAGTTAATTCATCAAAGTAGTCCCTGTTCTGCTGTCTGATAGTTCCGATCTTTCTTCTCTAAAAATTAATTATCTCTTAGTACGAGATTTGGACGATGTTCCCATTTGTTTCTCCTGAAAATAGACTCATTAAGAATTTTAATTATATAAATTATAACCTATAGTTCTTTTTATACAATTTTTAATGATTTTCCAAAGTTAGAGTAGGGGATTCCAAAATCATTCTAACCTTATCTCACAAAAATTCAAATATCTCATAATATGAGATTCCTTTGCTTACACCATTTCTTCTATGTGAAGCTAGACTTAATAATATTTAATTTCATGTCTTATTCAACCTCTAATACGATTCCCAAAATTTTTGGTGATTTTTCAAAGTTTTACAACTACTGCTGTCCAAATCTGTTTTATTGCAAATATTACTCTTTCATGATTTCTTTGTATTAACATTTATTTCGACACACATAACACCAAAGCATATCCATAACTAGCTATTCCAATAGCTAATCATTATGATATATTTACATGACATTAATTGGCCAATTTCACCTATACATCAACAACAAAGACTTAAACATATCATGTCTCAATTTAATTTGGCCTAAAAGCCTCACACAATCATCAATCAAATTTACCTCATATTTATACCTCATAAGTATAGACTTATAATCACAAGGTCATCATAAGATCATTCGCATAAGAATGACTTACTCATTTACATTTTTTCCAAAATTTCCAATATGCATCGAGTTCATTACTCATGAATTTTTCGTACATACCTGCATCCTCTCAACATGATCATACCTTGTCTTTTCTTTAACATAATCTTTGGATTACCCGTTGAACCACTTAGAATAGTAAGGATACTCGGGAAAACTCATACATAATGTATCGTACCAATGCCATGTCTCAGACATGGTCTTACATGGAAATCTCGTATCGATGCCAATAGCCCAACTATGGTCTTACACGAAATCTCAAATCAATGCCAATAGCCCAGCTATGGTCTTACACAAAATCTCAAATCGATATTGGAACATCATCAACCGAATTCACAAAGAAATTATACAATTCATGCTATATGAAAACATTAAATACAAAATAATGTGATGTTGCATTATTTACATACGAACGTATCTCATACTTGAAATTGACGAATCGATCGATTACTCAATAATTTTGCCTTTCCCCCGATCAAATTCTGGAATCCTCTTTTCTTGATCTATATGTATTCAAAATTAACTCATTTAATCATATAATCATTCAATTAAGTCCAAAAACACATATTTAAGCCAATTTGCACTTTGGCCCTAAACTTTCACATTTCTTACAATTTAGTCCCTATTTCACAAATTCACCAAATTCACAAAATTCAACAAGACCCATGCTTGGTCGAATTACCATAGTGCCCCTAGCAGTCCAAAACTTTCATTTATTTCACATTTCAACCACTCAATTTGCATATTTCACAATTTAATCCCTATTTGACATTTTTGTCAAAAATTACTTTACAAAACATATTAATCTATCAAAAATTATTCATTTTCCATCATCAACATTCAAAAACATGAAGCTATCATTAGTGACAACTCACAAATTCATCAACCAATTCAAAACTTAGGGCATGGGCTAGCTAGAACACGAAGCAACAATCTCAAAAACAAAGAAATCATCAAAAACGAGACAAAAACGCATACCTAATTGAGCTTACAAGCGTGGCCGAATGTTTAGCACAAAAATGGCTTCTTTCCCTTCTAAAATTCAGTGGATGGTAATGGAGGATAATGATAATTTTGTTTTGTTTATTTTTAACATTAATTACTATTTTACTTAATTAACCTTTATAAACTTTAATAATTACACAATTGCCAAGCCAACATCTTCCATTATCTCATTTATGGTCTATTTACCACTTAAGGACCTTTACTTTAATGTTCTATAGTATTAGACACCTTTAGCATATAGAACACAACTTTTACTCTTTATGCGATTTAGTCTTTTTTACTGAATTAAACATTCAAACAGTAATTTTTTTTTACGAAGCTTTCACACATATATAATCACACGCTATAAATACCAAAAATAATATTAAAATAATTTTTTAACCTCAAATTTGTGGTTCTGAAACTACTATTCCAATTTAACTAAAACCGAGCTGTTACAAGACTGATACCGCCTCAACATCGAGATGTGAAACACATCGTGAATACAGTCCAACTCTAGAGCTAGCTCCAATTGATAAGCGATCGGTTTCACACGCTTCAAAATTCGATACAACCCAATGAACCTTGGGCTCAACTTGCCCTTATGATCGAATCTCAGAACTTTCTTCCACGGAGAAACCTTAAGAAAAACAAAGTCACCCACAGAGTACTTGATATCTCTCCTCTTCAAATCCGCATAAGACTTTTGTCTATCAGAAGCCGCCTTCAGACGATCCCGAATTAGTCTAACCTTATCTTCAGTCTCAAAAACCAACTCAGGACCCAAAATCCGTTGCTCACCCAACTTAGTCCAACATAGCGGAGTACGACACTTATGAACTTACAGAGCCTCGTAAGGTGCCATTTGGATGCTAGATTGGAAATTGGTATTATAGGCGAACTCAGCTAGCAGTAAGAAATCCTCCAACCTACCTCCGAAATCTATTACACAACTCTGAAGTATATCCTCCACTATCTAAATCACCCTCTCAGATTGACCATCGGTCTGAGGATGGAATGCAATACTGAAGTCCAATCTAGAACCCAGAGCCTCGTACAATTTCTTCCAGAATCGAGCAGTGAAACAAGAATCTCTATAAAAAATTATCGAAACAGGAACCCCATGCAGTCTTACAATCTCGGAGATATAGAGCTTTGTTAACTTCTACAGAGAGTAGTTTATTTGAACTGGAATAAAATGAATGAACTTGGTCAATCGATCCACGATGACCCACACAGATTCCTTTTTAGTAGGTGTCAAGGGTAACACATTAACAAAGTCCATCGTCACTCGTTTCCATTTCCATTAGGGAATCTTAACAGGTTGTAGCAAACCCGAAGGCAACTGGTGCTCAGCCTTAACTTGCTGGCACGTTAGATAATGAGTCAGATTGTTGAAGCCCGAGTCAGAACAGACTTGAGCTTCTTGAAGCTCGATTGTTACGCATCTGTCCAGAAAAAAGGAACACCCTTGCGCAGAAGCTTAGTCGGAGAAGTTGCAATCAGAGAGAACCCTTCGACAAACTGCCTATAATAGCCCGCAAGACCCAGAAAACTGCGGATCTCAAATACATTCTTAGGCTGTTTCCAATCAAGCACAGCCTCAATCTTCCTAGGATCAGCTCGGATCCCTTTAATAGAAACCACGTGCCCCAGAAAAGTTACCTGTCGCAACCAGAACTCACACTTTCCCAACTTAGCGTAGAGCTGTTTCTGTCGGAGTATTTGAAACACTACTTTAAGATGCTCATCATGCTCGTCCTCAGTCTTAGAGTAAACCAGAATATGAACGATGAAGACCGCAACGAACTAGGAACATTCGTCAGATGGCTGAAAGAATCGGTTCATCAGATCCATAAATGCAGCCGGAGCATTCGTCAGATCGAAAGGCATAACTAGGAACTCATACTACTCATAACAAGTCCTAAATTCGTCTTATGAACATAAAATTCCTTAACTCTAAGCTAATGATACCCAAAACGGAGTTCAAATTTTGAAAACATAGAAGCCTTTTGGAATTGATCAAACAAATCGTTGATCCTCGGAAGTGAATATTTATTCTTTACAGTTAGCTTATTCAACTGCAGATAATCAATACACATCTTCATTATCTCATCCTTCTTCTTTACAAATAGAACTAGTGCCCCACAAAGAGACAAACTAGGGTAGATGAAACCACGATCTAAAAGCTCTTGAAGTTGAGCCTTAAGCTCCGTAAGCTCCTTTGGTACCATACGGTATGGAGTGATGGACACTAGAGTTGTATTCGGTAAAAGATTTATACCGAAATCAACCTCTCGATTCGAAGGTAAACCCAGTAGCTTCTCAAGAAAGACATCCAAAAAATTTCTCACTGTTTTGATATCCTCGATAAATGAGTCCCTAGAAACTGAAACATTGACGGAAGCCATACATGTCTCACACCCTTTTCGAACCAATTTTTTAGCTACAAGAGCGGAGATCACATTAGAAAGATAATCTCGATACTCACCGATCACAACCACTTCTTTATCTTCCACAGTTCTTAAAACAACCTTCTTAGTCACGTAATCCAAACTAACTCGGTGCTCAACTAACCAGTCTATCCCCAAGATTAAGTAAAACTCCCCAAATGGAACCTCCATCAAATTTTCTAGAAATACAGCCCCTTGCACTTTTAACAGAACATTCCTATAAAGACTATTAACCCGAACAGACTGCCCCAACAGACTTAGTGCAATTATCTCATTAGAAGTGCTCTAAACCAAAATCACCAGGTTTTCAGAAATAATACTAGTTACATAGAAGTGTGTAGAACCTATGTCTATCAGAGCAGTATAAGGTACATAAAAAAATAAAGAACATACCCGTGATAACACCAGGAGGGTTTCTATCCTCTCGACGTCGAACAACGTAAACTAGTACAAGCTACCTTTCCTCAATTTGACTAGAACCTCTGCCCGGTGCTCTCTGTCATCGGCTCATACCATTACCACCCCTAGCCGGTCCACAGCCCCTAGGTGGCTGCTGAACTGCCCTCTGAGACTGTATAGAACCCAGTCCTGAAGCTTGCATCTGATCAGCCTGCTGTGGACACTCTCTAATATGATGCTCCAAGGATCCACACATCAAACAAGTCCCTAACCTCCTCCAACACTCACCCGGATGGCGCCTACCACAACCCCCGCAAGGCTGAATCCCAATAGGAGCAACAGGAGCCCCCACTCTAATAGGCCCATCAGGTCTGGCCTGCTTCTTAGGCCTCTGAACAGAACTAGAGGGTTCTGAATCCCTCTTACTCTTGCCTCTTTCTTGGTCCCTATTTTGACGCTCCACGCGCTTAACTTTCTCGGCGATCTTCGCCTTATCAACCAGAACAACGAACTCTCACTCCCTCTGTGGAGCAATCAATACCCTCAAATTATCTCTCAAGCCGTCCTCAAAACGGACGCATTTCTCATACTCAGACGCCACCATGCCTCGAGTGTAGCGGCTCAACCTAAGAAACTCGACCTCATACTCGACCACGGATCTATCACCTTGCGTGAGATTCATGAACTTACACCTACGAGCATCTTCATAGCTCGCACCCACATACTTCCTTTAGAAATTAGTCTGAAAGAAGTCCTAGTTTAGATGATCCGGTTGAGTACCCTCCTCAACTGATAACCACTATTGATACACCTTGTCACAAAGCAAAGAAACTGCACCCTTAAGTTTCTGCTTAGGAGTACAATCAATATCGTTCATAATTCTCTCAGTGGCCTCCAACCAATACTCGGCCACAGTAGGGGCGACTCTAGTGACACCTCTAAACAATTTAGCTCCATTGGATCGGAGTGCTCAGTTACCGACCCAGGGCCCCCAGATCCAGAACGGGGTCTAGCGACCCTCTCCAATACCTTCAACATGGCTTGGAATAATGTGTCTTCCCCAATCGAACGACTTTGAGACCCAGTCTCAGTAGTAGGCAAAACCAGTGCCTCACTTGTGTCTAAATTTGGCATATTGCCCAGAGAAGAAGACTTAGCTCAAGCCCCCTACAGCTTCTACTGCGGTTACGAATACCATGTCCACAATTTTCACGAGCACTCATTGTGTATTTCAAAATTTATCTACATTATGAAATTTTATACATCAGTTCCAGTATTTATTAGTAGATATTTTATGCGTAAATTATCAGAAGTTCAGAAATTTTTTTAGAGGTTTTAGTCTCTAACTAACTCAGTACAGTTTTAGAAAGTACTAACTATAGTGTTTCCAGAGTATTCTGTCTAAGTTCAGAGATACTTATAGGATCGACGCCTGAGACTCGGTGTACCACATACTTTCTCAAATTATACAAATTATTAGAAAATTATTTCTTTTTGAAACAAAAATTTGAAACAAAAATTTGAAACCCAAAATTTATAGTCCGAGGTTTGTAACCTAGCTCTGATACCACTAAATGTAAGACCCTGAACCCGGCCCAAACGTTATAGCCGAATCTGAAGATGTCACAAAGAATGGGGTTTGAAAACGAAGCGTTACGTTAAATCATTTCAGCTTAATAACTCATATATGTTTATATCCATTGTTGAAAATGTTAATTTACAGCAGAAGTTATAGTAAACGTTATTTTCTTAAAATCCCATTCGTAAGTTTGGAAAACCTTTCTTTTAGTAAAAACTATATTTGTAAATAACTGTCGCAAATAAAGTATTAAATGAAAAATCCAAACCTCAGATATTAAACCAAACAGTCCGAAGGGTCTAATTAATACAAAACTCTAAAAATAATCCTTAAATAAATAAAACCTTTATTTAAACTTAGTTCATAGACTAGTGGTCACCGCGAGACTTTGCTGCACCAATCCGCCTAAGTCTATGGATTACCTTAATAGAACAGACAAACATAAGTGAGTTTACATAAACTCAATGTGTATCCCAATAGAAATAAACATGCTACACATACATAAATCACACGCAGAATCACATACACAGTCAGACTTAGATCCTTTACAGATTCAGATAACAGAAACAGATATGCAAAAAAGATGTACAGAATCCTACCCCCATCCTCTACACACCAACTCAGACCATCCCATCACACCATGTGGGGTTAAAAACACCCACCCAACCTTACACACCATATTGTGCCATTACGACACATGTCAGATAAAGTGCAGCCAAGCTACAAGAATATAAGTGATGATCGCTGTACAGAACACTTCCTCCACATATACAAAGCCCATCCCAATCAGATATATATCTATATTCAGAATTATCATACTTACATGTTCAATACAAATATCAAAAATATATATATCAGAATAATCAGAGCAGAATTTCAGACTAGCAAATCATATAGTTTTAGGGTTGGTTAGCCCTTATCGACCCTACGGTAGGCCCACAATCGATTAGAATGACCTGTGCGACCCTAGGGAAAATGTCAGAACTATGGGCCCACACACCCAACTTGGTGTAGCCCGTGTGACCCATACAGCCACACCTACACCAGCGTACGGCCACACCTACACCAGCACATGGCCGTGTCTTGGGCACGGCCACACCTTCGTCAGACACACAGCCGTGGCTCGAACGCTGCCAACCACATGGGCGACCACACGCCTGTATGGCGTCGATAGACTGCACTTATAGCTTTTACCAAAACTCGATTTTCTTGTGTAAGGGGTACACACCTTGTTTGTTTTTGCAGTGAAACAATCCCAAGACTCCTAAAACTAAAACAGATACGATAGCTCAAACACACTAGACGATAGGAGACACGTTTTAATCCCCTTGCACAACACCTTTGGGAAAATCAAGAATTGGAGAAGAAAAGTCAAAAGCTTTAGAAAGAGAAAAACAAAATAAAAATAAAATAAAAAGATTTAATTTAGCACTATCCCACTAGATCCACTAATCACCCAACCAACTCAAAATTCCAACTCCACCGAAACTCTATCACACAACCGAGCAAAAATAATACCCATGCTCGTACAGAGTTTCGAACACAAGACCTCCAACACACTAACTTCTTACCACTCGAACCAGTAGGCTCATTCTAATATGGATTAACTTACAATTTTATATAAGTCCACTCAACAAGGATAAGGCTTGGATCTAAAAAACAAATTTTTTCCAATACTAGGACTTGAACCCAATACCTCATATACACACCCAGAACACTTAACCATTAAAGCAAATACATAGTTTTGTCAAATTTCACAATTACAGACTTAAATTATTCAGGGCGTTACAAACTTAGATAACATATATTCTATTTATGCTAATTTTTATTCTTTTATACTTGTTTTATTTATTATCAATAAAAAAATCAAATTTAATTGTTTACATAAGTATTATTCTAGTGATTGGCTTAATAAGGTTCCAAATTGCCTTCCTCTAGATAAAGATGTAGAAATCTCAGAGGAAAGGAATAAGTTCTAAAGAAGAAATTTTTCTTCTGCTGAAGAAAGAAAGATGACTTTCCAAAAGTTTTCAAGATTTTCGGGTGCACTAGATGTTTTTGGTTCATTTGATTCACTATAGGATAGATGGCTTTTGGATCCCAAGTCTTGGTGGTTAGTTCATGGGGCTTCAATACCTTTGCTCCAAAACTTAGCTTTAAAACTTCTTGGACAACCTTCATCATCATCTCTTTGTAAAAGGAATTGGAATACATATTTGTTTGTCCATTCCATGAGAAGAAACAAGATTGATCCTCAACGTGTCAAGATTTAGTATTTGTGCATACTAATTTTCGATTACTTTCCAGAAATATTTTTCATTATAAAGAATGAGAGAACAAGATATGGGATATTAGAGGTAATGTATTTGACTCATTTGAAGGAGTTGGAGTTCTTGAAGGTGCTAGCTTATCTCTTAATGAATCGAATATTGAGATGATAAATTTTGCCAATGAAGAAGAAGATATGGAAAATGCTAATGCTATGAATTGAACTAGAAGATTGCTTCTTTTTTTTTCTTTTTTTTTGTACAAGACTTCTTAGGGATATAGGTTGAACTTCAAATTTAGATTTGATATGGTATGTTTTGTATAATGAACTTGGAAAATGTATTACTATATTTTGTCATATTTTATGTAATGACAAGAGAGCTTAATGAAAAAGAATTGATTATATATTAATAAAATATAAATATTCTCATTTACAATAAGTATTTTAACATAAAAAATATTTTTTATTATCGTACCCTGTTGCATTTGTGTCCTCATTTTTTTAAAATTACCGTGTCACTGTGTCCGTATCGTGTCGTACTCATATTGCGTGTCCATGTTCGTGCTTCATGCTCATGGTTCAAAACACAGTTGTGGTAAATAACCCTTTTCGTGACAACCATATTTGAATTTCCAATCAGAACTACTTTTTTAACTCAATTCAATTGGTTTTTGTCGAGTTGACTCAGGTATGTTATTACCTTGCCTTAATGGTTCCTTACTAGAACTATGGTGGTTCATTAAATCATCTTTTTTTTTACCATTCGTTGAAATAATGACGACCACCACGAAAAACACCACGGTCACTAGTGTCACAATGGAGACAACCACCATGACATTTGAAGAAGAAAAAGAATTTTATTCTTCTTGTTTTTCATTTTCTTGTTGAACTTTTCCTGAATCAGCTTTATCACAATGTTTCTCTTATGGTTTCCTACAAAGTTCATTGTTACCTTCAAATAAAAAAGTATTAAATTTTGAAAAACTTTATGGGATTTTACCATCGAGTTTATTACCGTTTAAATCTAGTGATTTTATCACATCTGGGTATTTTAACGATGGAATTTTCTTAGAAAATCGTTTAAATCCAGTGGGGAGTGGGGAATGGGGAAAAGGACGAGGTGAAGGGAATTTTTATTTTACTTAATAATAATATAATTATATTTATTTAATATAAATATAAATATAAATATAATATTTAAATTTATTATATATATTTTAAAAATATTTATTTTTATATATTTATTTGAAGTTTTTAGAATTAGGATCAAATTAAGACCATTTGTAAAAGTTGAGGGCTAAATTTATTATTATATCACTTTATAGCTACCACGTCAGCTTGCCATTTGTTTTTTTAACGAGAGTGATCAAAATGACTGAAATATGTAACATGGGTGCTTAAATTACAAACTTTTTATTTTGAGTGCCTAAAATAAAAAATAATAATTGGGTGACTATTTGTGTAGTTAACCCTAATAAAAATTATCACAATACCAATTCTCCTTTTATAATTTTTTTTTCAAGTTAGCTTTTTCATTCAAAAAGGTCTTTTAGGCAACAACTCCTTAACTTTCACCCATAGAATCTACTTTTTTTTTCTCATTTGATAGTAAAGTAGGTTTAACAAGCTTGTCCCAAGCATAGGTAGTAAATCTATAGACAACTTCTCAAGTCTAATATTTTTGAAGTCCTAAAGTAACAATCGTAAATAATGTTATCTTGGTTTTCACAATCAATTATTAAGTAAAAATGTTACATTAACAAAGTAATTAGTTTGGAAATGTTGATGGTACTAGGTAGTGTAATCTTTCTTTGTTGCCAACATAATCCTTTGTATCACCAAGCACTACAACACTTAAGATTTTTAGTGTTAATATAGTTGTGATATAAATAATTTTGTCACAAATTTTCGATTATTTGTGAAGCATTTTTTATGTAATACTAATAAAATATGTAATTGTGATTTATGAATATTTAGTCACTTTAATGACACTAGGTGTGACGATTTAAATTATATTGCAAGTAAAATTATAAGTGTGTAATTGTTTCCAAATCCATTGGTCACTATCAATTCGTCACTAATGAAATGCTAAAAGTTTGCGTTAAGTTATTTTTGTCAGGAAATAATGTAATAATGACATCAAATCTAGTAGTCACTATTATTTATCATTATTGTGATAATACAAGTTTTTGTCACTATAAATTTTACTTTCTATAATGATGTATGTGTGATGGTTTAAATTACATCACAAGTAAATCATCACTATAAGTATATAATTGTTACCAAATCATTGGTCATTACCAATTTGTCACAAAAAAAATGCTCAAATTGTCACTAAGTTCTTTTTTTCTCGGAAAATGATGTAATAGTAACAAGATATTAGGTAATCACTATTATTAATCATTTTTGAGACCATACCATTTTCTTTCACTATAAAATTTATTTTTTTATGAAGTAATTATGACGGTTGAAATTCCTTCACACGTAAATTGTCACGTATATTTAGAACCAAATTAAACTCTCACTAATAATGCCACCGTCGCCGTTGTCGTTTGTCGATTGGGTACTACCAAGCTTCTTCTCTTCCTATCCCTTCTTTATCTATTAATTTGGATACCAAAATATATAACACCCCTAACTCGCCACTGTTGCCAGATTTGGGGTCACGGAGTATTACGATAACATTACAAACATTAACATTTCATACGATAATCATTCAATCATGATTACAATTAATCAATCACATTCCATTCATAAGCTTTAATACATTTACGGACCTTAAAATGAGTCTATGAGGCCCTAAAAATAGATTGAAAACATTTCGGGATCAAATCGTAACAAAATAGGAAAGTTGGGAAAAATTGAAAATTTTTGGAAACTAGGGACACACGGCCATGTGACTAAGCCGTGTGAAATGCCCCAGACCGTGTGAATTTCGAAATCAGAACACACAGTAGTGTCCTAGCCCTTGTCTCTACCTGTGTAACTCACTGACTTGAGACACACGGCCGTGTCCCAGCCCGTGTAACGCGCTGACTTAGGTCACACGGCCGTGTCGCAGGCCATGTGTCATCCCGTGTGGAAACTACACTTATACTATTATTTTTTACGCTAAGGGCACATGCCCATATGTGACACACGGCCATGTGACAGACCGTGTCTCAGGCCATGTGTAGTTAAATGTACCTTAAAACTCAAGTTTACCAATTTGTGCTTTCTTAAAAACTAAGCAACCAATTCATCAATCACTTAATCTATTCAAAACACAATTAAACATGCTCAAAACATGCCAAAACAGTCATCTTAAGTGCCTAACCAATGTGTCCTCATTGACACCACATTTAATTCATCTATCACCTAACCAATATGTCATTCATAGGCACCTTAAACAAAGTTCAATTATTGAAATAAGTGAGATAAGTAGATACATATCTTATACTAAGCACTCACAAACAAATATCAACCAAATGACCTAATGAATAAACCTTCTTCTATTTCTAAATCAAATACATCAATAGTGTAATACCAAAGTGGCCAATTCACTAGAACAAACACTACGTGGAAACATTTATATACAACCATGTTTATAGTAACTCATCATTTATAACTTATAGGGCTACATTCACTAGGATTCACTAAAACAAAATATCAATATTTCAATATTGACATCCTAGGTACATGCTAAGACTCAAAAAGAAATACATCACCAACATTGAGTACGGGATTTGTCGTGGATGCTGAGTTGTAGAATAACAATAATTACCTAACCTATAGACAAGTGAAAATTTAAACAATAAGCAACTCATGTTCTCAAAAGATCCCACTTACAACTATTAACCAAAAGTTTACCATAATTCTCATAGAATCATATTCATAACATCATTTAAATACAAATATCATGACATGAATTTTCACACATTACTGATTGTATCATCCAATAAATGTCACCCGATGCCTAATGGTCAGACCATAATTTGCACCCAACGCTAGTCGTTTAACTCGACAAGATTATTTTTGTGCCAAGCACTAGTCGAACAAGCCGACAAAGATTTATGCCTAGCACTAATCGGATAACCGATGATGGTTGTGCCCAACACTAGTCAGATAAACTGATAGAAGTTACGCCCAGCGCAAGTTGGATATATCAACGAATATGATAATGTGCCCAGCACTTGTCAGGTAAAATGACAACAGTTGTGCTCCGAGCTAGTTGGATAACCGACGATGGTTGTGCCTAGCATTAGTCGAATGAATCGACAAGAATTATACCATTGCAAATCCATAATGTCATATACATAATTCAATATACCTTTCATAATTCCATATCACATTTATCTCCATTGACTACAAAATATTCATTGTTTAATTATAACGTCCTAGTTTTTTGGGTTAGAAGTTTTGAGATTTATAGGTAGGGTCAGTGGCTAGATTGGGCATTTGAGTTTGCTTTCGCGTACTAGTGTCAGAATGGGCTGCTGGTCTAGTGGTTGGTTATGTATTAGTTTAGTTTGAGGTCTCGGGTTTGAATCTCTAGGTGTGTTAGTAGGGAATTATTTTTGCACTTTCTATTTCTTTTGAGTTAAAGATAGCTATTAATTTTTAACTTTATTTTTGTTATTTTGATTGGTATTTTTTTTATTATCTTCATTTTTGGTAAAAATGTTAGCACGTTCTCTTCTTTTTCTCCCTGGACGTTCCGTTCATCTCCCTTTTTGGATTTTTTCAATTGAGAGATTTTTTTCTTTTTATTTCCTCTGTTGGTTCCCAAATTAATTTTGGGTTAAACGTTGTTGATCGGTGAGTCTCTAAATTTCCTTGGAGAGCAAATCAAATGATTCGAGTGCTTATCTCACAAATAAGGTGTGGGTTTCGAACCTCTTCTCTTTTATTTTTTATTTTTAATTTAATTTTGTAGTATTTGATAATCTCGAGTGTGTACTGAATTGGGTATTGGTATCGAATTGCTGTGAAATTCGGCATCTGGTGTGTGTGTTTTAAACTGCTTATTTTTTACATGAAATTGTTGTTGAATCTAAAGGATTTCTATAATATTCTGTTGTTTAAAGAGTGGTTAATCACTGGGGTTTGTTCTGATGTCACAAAATCGAGCTTTTAGTCAATTTCGGTGTGGTTTCGTGACCACAAGGGTGGCCACACGGGCATATGCCCCCACACAGGTGATTTACATGGTCATGTACAATTGGAAATTAGGGTTTCTGGGCTAATTTGGGTGCCAAACGATCGAGTGGCTGATTTGGAGAAATTTGTCGAGTTTTACACGATCGTGTCCCCTGGCACATGGGCGTGTGTGTTTGAGAATTAGGGATTTAGTTGTTTCGTGTCACACAGTCGTATTACTAATTTGGGGATTTAGGGATCCCACACAGGCATGTGAGACCCTCTCATGGCTGTGTCTGCCCTGCACTCTATTTTAGTACAATCGGATAGAAACTTACACGGTCAAATCATGTGGGCGTGTGCCACCTTCCACACGAACGTGTGCCCCTCCACATGGGCGTGTTCAACCCTCACACGGCCTATGCATTTTCACACGACCGAAGCACACGGCCGTGTGGCCTGACCTCAAGAAATTTTGTTCTGTATCAACTTAAAGCTTGATTGTGATTCTGTGTGTTCTGGCCCTAGCTAAGTCTTAACAAGCGTGATTGCGACTTTGATTCGGCCTAGATTTGTGTGGGTTATATAGATATACCTTTATTTAAGCAGATTGTGTGATTGTTACTTGAGGTTACTATGCACTTAATTTTGAATCCAGGTAGCTAAATGTACACAATTCTGGTTCTGAGTGATTGGTGTGTGAGTGGTTGTGTGTGGTGCGTATTCTGTGACTGTACGAGAATTTTGTAATTGTTTGACTGGATGTGAGTTTCCATGTCCGAATGACTGTCTAAAAATTTTGTATTTTGATTCTGTACATCTGTCTGCATACATGCATTTGCATAAAACTTTTGGGGTTTTAGTTATGAAGAGAAGTAAGACTGATTCTGATCTAATCTTGCAGTTTACTATAACTTATTCATACAGCGGTTTACTGCACTGTACCACACGTACATCATCTTTGCTGCGTGCCATTATTTGATCTAGCAGTTTAACTGCAACATGTCTGTACAGTGGATTACCGCGTTGCACTGTACTGCATATACGCTAGCCCTGCTACACATTAATATTTTAATGGCTTAGTTTACATAATGGTGTGTAGGGTTGGATGGGCCATTCGAGGTCCTTTGTGGTGTGTTTGGTTGGACAAGCTGAAACAGCTATTTTGGGGTGTGATCGAGGGACGGAGAGGTGTTTTGGCTGGATGGGTGGGTTTTTATTACTTGAATGCATTCATATGCATCTGTTTAAGTGTATTGGGTGTAAGATTATCTGACTGAATAGCACTTGTGAGTGAGTGTCCGTGTGTGACTTGGTGTGCTTGAGTTGTTACAGTCTATTGGGATGTTGGTTCCAAGTTTACTTTCTGACTCTTGGTATATGTGTAAGTTTGTTTCGCTATTGAATTGAGTACTGTAATTCTGTTATTAGTCACTTGTCAAACTCACACTGAGCTTGTGTAGCTCACCCCCTTTAGTGTTTTTCCCTTTCTGGTATATTTACGTGTTCTAAAGCCGGACTCAGCTTGTGGAAGTCTCAAAAGTGTTACGTTGTTTCTGTAAATCTGATTTTATGTAAACGATTTTAAACTGTAAGTTCTGTTATTAATACTTAACGTATTTCGGGTTGTTAAACTAAAATTTCCCGCGACCACTTTGATGATCAATGTGACTTTCGAAATTTGGTCTAAACTTCTAGGCTTAGTTTTGGGCGTTACATTTAGTGGTATCAGAGCCAAATTTACAAAAACTCAGCCTGTGTTTTTACGTATTCGTGTATACACGTATTCGTTTTTTAAAAAAAGTTTTGATAAACCGTACCATAGTATTTTGAAATGATATGTGTTTCATTGATTTTGAGGAGATAAAATGTCTGAGAATCTGATACCGATCCATGCAAACTTGAGGAAAAAGTAAGATTAGTTCTATAATTTTAGAATCGTAACATTTCTGTGTGTGAAACATAAATGTATATCTACTTCAGTGGTTAAGTGTTCTGATTGAGTGTTAAGGTTGTAAGTTTGGAATGGTATTGCTTGTGTTTAAAGTGCGTAATGGGAGCATAGTGGTGGACCTTATATTTAGCGACTGTTTCGTTAGTTGGAAATTTCAGGGACGAAATTTCTGTAAGGAGGGGTGAGTTGTAACATCTGGAGTTTTGGGGTTAGAAGTTTTGAGATTTGCAGATAGGGTTAGTGCCTAGATTGGTCATTTGAGTTTGCTTCTACGTACTAGTATAAGAATGGGCCTGTTGGTCTGGTGGTTGGTTATCTGTTAGTTTTGTCTAGGGTCTCGGGTTCGAGTCTCTAGGTGTGTTAGTGGGGAATTATTTTTGCACCTTCTATATGTTTTGAGTTAAAGATAGTTATTAATTTTTAACTTTATTTTTGTTATTTTGATTGGTTTGTTTTATTTTTCATTATCTTTATTTTTGGGAAAAATGTTGGCAAGTTCTTTTCTTTTTATCCCTGGACATTCCCTTAATCTCCTTTTTTGGTTTTTCTTTCAATCGAGAGAGTTTCTTCTCTTTCTTTCTTCTGTTGGTTTCCAAATTAATTTCAAGTTCAATGGTGTTGACCGGTGAGTCTCTAAATTGGCATGGGGAGCGAATCAAACGATTCAGGTGCTTATCTTACAAATCAGATGTGGGTTTCAAACCTTTTCTCTTCTATTTTTTTAAAATTTTTAATTCAATTTTGTAGTATTTGATAATCTCGAGTGTGTACTGAACTAGGTATTGATACGGAATTGTTGTCAAATGCAGCGTCTAGTGTGTGTGTGTTCTGAACTGGTTATTTTTGACATGAAATTGTTATTGAATCTGGAGGATTTCTATAAGATTTCGTTTGTTTAAAGAGTGGCTAACGACTTGGGTTTGTTCTGATGTCGCAAAATCGAAGTTTTAGTCAATTTTGGTGTGGTTTGGTGACCACATGGGTGGCTACACAGGTGCGTGCCCCCACACGGGCGATTCACTCAGCCGTGTGTAATTGGGAATTAGGGTTTCTAGGATAATTTGGGTGCTATACTGTCAAGTGGTTGATTTGGGGAAATTAGTCAATTTTTACACGGCCGTGTCCCTTGGGCACACGGGTGTGTGTGTTTGGGAATTAGGGGTTTGGTGGTTTGGTGCCATACGAACGTGTGGCTAATTTGCGTATTTAGGGATCCCAAACGGGCGTGTGTTTTGGACACACGGCCGTGTCTGGTGGGCACACAGGCATTTGAGACCCTCATACGGTCGTGTTTGCCTTGCCCTCTATTTTAGTACAATCAAAGAAAGAGTTACATAGTCATATCACACGGCCATGTCCCTAGGTCACACGGGTGTGTACCTCCTTCAATACGGGCGTGTGTCCCTCTACATGGGCATGTTGACCCCTACATAGCCTCGGCATTTCCACACAGTCGGAGCACACTGCCGTGTGGCCTGACCTCGCCAAATTTTGTTCTGTGTCAAATGAAAGCTTGATTGTGATTTTGGGTGTTCCGACCTTAGCTAAGTCTTAACAAGGGTGATTGGGACTTTGATTCAGCCTAGATTAGTGTGGTTTATATAGATATACCTTTATTTAAGCAGATTGTTTGATTGTTACTTGAGGTTACTATGCAATTGATTCTGAATCCGGGTAGTTGAATGTACGCAATTCTGGTTTTGAGTGATTGGTGTGTGAGTGGTTGTGTGTGGTGCGCATTCCGTGACTATACGACAATTCTGTAATTGTTTGACTGGATGTGAGTTTCTGTGTCTGAAAGATTGTCTGGAAATTTTGTATTTTGATTCTGTACGTCTGCCAGCATACATACATTTGCATAAAGCTTTTGGGGTTTTGGTTGTGAAGAGAAGGAAGACTGATTCTGATCTAATCTGGCAGTTTATTGTAACTTACCGCACTGTAGCACACGTACATCAGCTTTGCTGCGTACTATTATTTGATCTGGTAGTTTAAACTGCAACATGTTTGTACAGTGGATTACCGCGTCGGACTGTACTGCATATACGCTAGCCCTGTTGCGCATTAATATCTGAGTGGCTTAGTCCACGTACATGGTTTGTAGGGTTAGATGGGCCTTTCGAGGTCCTTTGTGGTGTGTTTGGTTGGATGAGCTTAAACAGCGCTTTTGGGGTGTGATCGGGGGACAGAAAGGTGTTTTGATTTAATGGGTGGGTTTTTATTACTTGACTGCATTCATATGCATCTGTTTGAGTGTACTGGGTGCAAGATTATCTGACTGAATAACACTTGTGACTGAGTGTCTGTGTGTGACTTGGTGTGCTTGAGTTGTCACATTCTGTTGGGACGTTGGTTCGAAGTTTACTTTCTGACTTTGCCTATATCTGTAAGTTTGTTTCGTTATTGAATTGAGTTCCGTAATTCTGTTATTAGTCACTTTTCGAACTCACACTGAGCTCGTGTAGCTCACCCCCTTTAGTTTTTCCCCTTTTAGGTATATTTACATGTTCTGAAGCTGGACTCGGTTTGCGGAGGTCTCGAAAGCGTCATGTTGTTTTTAAAACTGGTTAATAAAGTGTTCTCTATAAATTTTATTTTATGTAAACAATTTTAGACTGTAAGTTCTGTTATTAACATTATAAGGTATTTCGAGTTGTTAAACTAAAATTTCCCACTATCACTTCAGTGATCAATGTGACTTCAGAAATTTGGTCTAAACTTCTAGGCCGGGTTTTGGGGAGTTACATTAATTCCATAATGTCACTTTTCATACGGATAATTATATAATCTTAACATCATTCATTCAATAGAGATTATTGTATTACACATATGAAAACATAATTTAATAGTAATTAGCAGCTATCGAATTAAATTAAAATAATTTATGTTTGAGTTCTAAGTTCGCGAATTTACCAGGGTTAAACTGCAGAAACAACAAAAGTTCAGAGACTAATAAGCAATCTTCCCTTTTCTACGATTATCAACTTGATTTTGATCTACAATATAATTTATTTCAATTATTAGCCTCAATTTCACATTATATTCAATTTAATACATATAATTTCTTATTTACAATTTTTACACATTTGCCCCAAACTTTTACACATTGTACAATTTAGTCCTTAAATCGAAACAAGCTTATTACCACAATTAAATTCTATACCCATGTAATTGAGTTTTAAGGCATCTCGATACAGCCCTTAAATTTCAAAAATTCACAATAAAACCAAGCAAACTTCATCATTTTACCTATTTAGGCCCTAAATTAAAAATTATTAAAATCACTTTACAAATTAATCATATCTAACAATCAAGCTTCCAAGAAAACCAACTAGCACAAAAAACACTCAAAAATCATCAACGACATAATCTCTATACTTAAATAATTTCACAAATTAACCCACTAACTAGTTAGATTTCATCACAATTAGCTGAAAACTTAAAAATTATGAAGAACTAAGAAATCCTTACATGCACCTTGAAATAGAAAAACTGAAGCAACAAAGCTTAGAAATGGAGTTTTTGGTTGTTGATAGAAGAAAAATAAAGAAGATCCACACTTTCATTCTTTTGTTTTTATCATATATTCAATTTATTAATTAATTTAACATATATATGATATAAAATACAAATAAAATGAATGTTTACCGTCCACTAAATCCCAATATGGACAAATTACCACTTTAAGCCTTGTATTTTTATAACCATTTGACCCAAGTTAACTATAGAAGTTGACTTTTGCATTTTTTATAATTTAGTCCTTTTTCTTTAATTAACTATCAAATCACTAAAATTTTCGGGCCAAAGTTCAATATATCTATATAGTCACTTCGTAAATATTTAATTAATAAAATATTTACGAGTCTGTTTCATGGAAACAAGGTCCTGATACCTCAATTTCCAAAACCATATACTTTAAAACTGATACACTTGTACCTTGTCTAATCTTCCAAATAATTAAAATTATTAGGTCAACCTCAATATAATACTGCAATACCTTCGTAACTATGAATAATAATATTCACTAATTCTATCATTGGAAACAATATTCCAAAACCACCGTTTCTAACTCCACTGACTTTTAGGTTGTTGCAAAATCAACCACTTAAAACCCCTAAATTTCCCCTTTATTTTGGAAGTTATCACCATCAGCTCTCAATTGTCTAGCATTAAATCAACATAAAGCTTTGGAAGCAACCTCTCCTTGGTCCAACAAACACTTTGACCATTCAGATCTCCAAAAGGCTTTTTAGAAATTTTCAACTTTAAATTCAAGATAAATTGACCTTCCCTTCCTATGGGTCTTTACCTTCACTCAGTCACTAATAGTTTCTTTAAGTTTTCAATTACAAATCTCATATTTAAAACTCTTGGATGTTAAGTTTGGATTCTTTCTATAGCTTTTCTTTGATTTTTCGCTTGGTTGCTTCCTTCTCTAGTGTTGTATTTTTTTACCAAATTCGAACTCTTAAATTGTTTTGCCGTGTGTTTTTGTGATTTTTTTTGTCTTTGATATTCTTTGTAACAATTCGGCTTCTAGTGGTGTTGAAAATTATAATTTTGGGATACTTTTTCTATAAACCGAGTCCGTAAATAGTAATTAGAGATATTTATAGAGTTATTATATTGATCAACTAAAATTCGGTTAAGAAATTTAGTTGAAAATGTGGTTAATTAAGGTTTAGGGACTAAATTGTAAAAGTTTAATCATTATAGATTTTAAATCAGGAAAATGGTTGAGGACTTAAATAGAAATTATACAAAGGAACAAAATGAAAAATAAGCCCATTTTAAATGGATGTTAGTGGATGGTGTCTTTTAATTAAGTTAATTGATAATTAAAGCTTAATTAATTAAAGTTAAGTTAATTAAACTAGTTTAATTACCATTAAACCATAGTATATAAACAAAAAAAATAAGTGGAGAATGCATCAGCTTCTCCAATTTGCAACCGTCCACCATTAAAAAAATAAAGAAGAAAGCTTCAAACCTAAGTGATATTCGGCTATTAATTCCAAGTCTATAGCCATTTTTCTTTGATTTTTATAAATTTGAGGTCATGGAAGCTTGATTTAGCTAGCCCATGTATCAATTTGAAAAACTGTTAAATTTTTTGAAAGTTACTATTGTTGAGAATTAGATGAAATTGTGTAAAATTGTTAGAAATTAAGTTCAGTTTATGACAATGACTAGATTGTAAGGCTTAACTGTTAGTTTCACTCATTAAAGACCAAATTGAATAAAATATAGAACTGTTATGAACTGTTATGAATTTTGGTGAAATCAAATTTTAATCTAAAGCCATAAATTAAAAGTTATGCTTGTCCCCATTTTAGGGACTAAATTGAATAAATTGAAAAATATGCGTAAATTGGTATTTGGTGATGAATTTATCGAAAATTGATAATGTGTTATGTTTTGTGACTATTCCTAATGAACGTCGACACAAAACCTATGGGAGGGAAAGAAAAAACGAGAATTGTTGATGAGTGACGCGTGACCACGATTTGTACATTTATGATTTAGGGTCGTATTAATTGATTACATGTTCATGTTAACTACATTTAGAAATATCAAGGTGAGAACCTAGTGATAATATAAGCTATTGAATTGAGCTTGAACCACACCAATGAAATTTCACAATAGGTGAGAGATAAATCATAGTCTCCTTATCACCAAACATTTTTTTCTTTTTTCGCTCCTTAAAAAGTCATTTAAGTATGTGTATCCCACTATGACCTTTGTTCAAATGTTTTTTCCTGTCAAGTCCATGAACAATAGAATATTTTTGGGCATTGGAAACTTGTTCGTGCGGGGTTTTTACAAACACGACATCTATGCTTTGCCCAAGGTTAACCATTCTCCTCGTCCTGACTACATGTTCGTACAATTATTAGAGGTTAAAATAAAAAAACACTCAAAAAAGAAAAGTTGATCAAAGGAAATTAAACCTCACCGTTATACACTCGCAATAAAACTATCTCTAAGAGGTAAGGAAAAGAAGTTAAAATTTTCTCACTTGTAACTTTTAAAGAGTAATCAAACTCAATAATATTCGAAAAAGATGTGTTGCCACTCTCTAACAAAGCTGACCTAAGGCTCTAAGAAGCCAAAGAAAAACTCGACTCTAACAGAAGTAAGTTGCACAGAGAAAGGAAAGACAACTCTTTTCGTAATTATTAACACAAGAAGCGAAAATGTGTTAGAATGCGTAATGGAATAAGAAAAGCTAAAACAAAAGAAAACCTAATGCTAGGTTAAAAGAAAATAAACTACCCAGTTGAAAACCTGAAACAATAGAAAACAACTTGAATTTTTCAAGGTGTTCCCGATGTGCTAAAATCATGAAAATTAAACTGAAGTCTCTTTATATCATAAATATCATATCTGAAAATTTTGGGCACGAAATTCAACCCAAAAAAATATTTTGTTTTTTGTTTTAGTTTTTTTTACAGGTTGTTTAAATGAAATCGACAAAACACTTTATATAGCACAATGAAATAATTCAAAAATGCTTAAATCTGAAATCAAATGATAAAGAGGGCAAGCAAAAGAGGATCATATTAAGTTGTTCGACTTAAAAAAGAATGATTTGAATCCGACCTCAAAAGAAGAAACCAAACAAATGTAGGAAAACAAAGAAAATAACAAAAATAATAAATTTAGGAATAAATATTCAATATTCAATAAATAAATAAAGAATGATACAATAAAAAAGTGAAAGATGAATTGAATAAAACAATGGGTATGATTGATAGATGGATAAGTGTTCAATTGAACCCTTTGAGGTATAAACCCCAACAAACTTAATTAATAGCTCTAATCAACCCTCTAAGAAATAATTCATTGGCAAATTGAAGGATGAATAACAAATTCTCTTGACTCCTTGAAGAAAATCAAGAAGAAAACTACTTCTAAAAATCACAAGAAAGAAATTTTGCACAAAGAAACTAACTCTTAGAGTTGAAAATTTTATTAATTAAAACAATTGTGTCTCTAATGAATAGTGAAGAGGCTTTTATATAGGCTAGCTAAATATATTCAAATAAAACTCTCAGCTATACTAAAACTCTAATTAATCTAAATAAGAAGTAATTTTAAACTAGACTTTCTTGTTTGACTAAGAAGTAGAAAACTCCTAAATAACTTAAAATACTTAAAAGAATATCCAAAAATTTAGATTAAATAAATAATAAAGTAATAAAATCTAATAGATAAAATATTTGACTCATATATAATAAAAATTAACTTTAAAAATCGAACCCAATATGATTTGAACTCTAATTAAAAGCCTGAAACTCATAATTTTCGTAATAATCCTGTCTAGAAATTCTACTCGCACAATCTTTACTAAAACAGTCATAAATTGAGTTCTCAAACTTGAAATTGAGTGATTCAAAGTGCGTTTTGAAAATAAAATATAGATCTTCGAACAGCATGCAGACGTCTTAGCCCAGAAATGCCTGGATCTCATCCAAAAAGTCGTCGCAAGTTGACTAATTTTCCAAACTTGAAAATTGACAACTTAGATGAATTGAAATTAATAAATTTCACCTCATCCGTGCATGTATCGCTATGGGCCACAACAACACATAATCACTTGTTGGGCTTGAGTTACTTATACACCAAGTATTTAACATAATGAGATAAAACTAAATATAAAACTTAACTTGCAAAGGGAAATTCGACCAACCTATAGGGAGATGGCATGGATTGGATTTTTACAAAGAAAATAAAAGACTTGGACTTAAAAGTATTGTTCAAAATGGGCCAATAATAGATTAGGCCAAAAATAAAACATAAATAAAAAAAATCAAAGTCCTAAAATTCGTAATAGATAAAGCCCCAAAAATATAAAATTAGTAAATACATTATTGGATTCATATATAATCAAAATTAGACACTAAAATTGAAATCAATATGAATTAAAAACTAACTAAAAGCCTGAAACTTGTAAATCTTGTGAGAATTTCGTCCAAAAAATTCTACTAGCGGAATCTTCACTAAAACAATCTTGATCTCTTGGGCTCAAAATCAGGCGATTTAAAATGTGCTTCAAAGTTATGAGAAATGTTTTTCATCATAGGTAAACAACTTAACCTAGAAATGCTCAAATTCCATCCAAAAACTCATCGCAAATCAATTGATCTTTTGAGTTTGAATTCTTCTTCTTAATAACTTTGAAAGCCTTTGGTTGCAAATTCTTGGACTAACACATTTAACTTGGCTCTAAGTTGCTTGCATTTGGATCATTTTATTGGGCCTTGAGGAAGATTAAGCTTATCACGTCCAAGGGCTTTCTTTCGTGTTCACACTAATCTAGTTTCACTTGTTTCTTTAATTGCATGGGTTGCGTATGTGTTTGTTGCAAGTTTTTTTTGTTAAAATGCCAAAAAGGAAATATTGTTAGAATAAGTGTTACATTGAAGTGTTGCACATGGTGTTGCAACAACTTGAAACAATACTTGAGAAACATTGTCAGTATCGATCATATGTTAGACAATTTGAAATTGTATTTATTTTGAATTATTTCCTTATTTAGTCGTAATAAATATAGAATTTACCCATACTTGAAACTCAATAATTTAGAGTTCAAAAATATGGAATTTAATCTATCCTTTTTAAAAGGGTACGTATGGAGTGTTTTTTTTTTTCTTTTTGAAAGCATGGTGTGTATGGAGATAATTTAGAAGAACTAGAACATTATCTAAGGGATAGATTTGACATTCTAATGCCGATTATCCTGAAGATTGAGGGTGACATTTATCTAATGAATAAGCTAATTTGAATGATCTATTTATAAGAACAACACTCTCCATTGAAGATAGAGATTTGAGAGATCAGCACATTTTAGTTCTACTAGGAACATTAATAGTGCATTATGAGAGTGTTATTTTACTACTTAGTGGGAGTGGGTTTATTTGCAACCTCGGGCAGGGTTAGAAAGCTTAAGAGAGTACATTATAAGTGTGTGAAACTAAGGATGCAATAATCCTTGGAATAATTGGGTTGTAATTCGTTGGCTTGTTAGTGGATTAAATTTCTAAGCGAAAATCCTCAAATATAAATTATATTCACTAAATTACCTAAGTAATCTTTCATATATTTGTGCATTAATTCTTTAACCAATATTTCACTATGTTACATGAATAATTCCAATAGTCATACCAACAAGTCAGATAAAATTCACACAGTCAAACATTTTTCATTCATATACCAACTATAATTATCCAAACAACCATACATATAATTTCCTTCCTTTTTAACCTTTTTCCTTTTCCCGTTCCTTTTTCTATACCTTTATTATTGCAAACTTGGCAAAAGATGAGAGAATACTTTAATCTTTTTTTTCTTCAATTGGTCAAAGGGAAAAAATAGTTCACACACTTTTATAAACACAAGTTATGCATGTATCTTTTGCGATTTGTCCATATCCAATTCAATTTAATTTAAAGTATATATGATTATATCAAATCAAGTATTTAACCAGTTAAAATATTTTCAGAGATAATGTTATCGAGAAGAAAAAAATATGAATACTGAATATAAATAATAAAATGAATATTAAAAAACTAAAAAAATTATTTTTATATTAAAAATAAAAATAATATAGCTTGATTCGAGTAGCTTAAAAGTTGTTTAAAAGGATCTTGATTTTTTTTTCAGTTTTTTTTCTCTGCCTCATTTAATTGTGCTAAACTAAAGTTGGCCAAAACAAAAGTTTTGGAGGTCTTAAAAAGCTTTGGCTTTCAAACCAACTAAGCCAATCAATGTCCCTTTCTTACTAGGAGGTTAAACCCTTCTTTTGTTCGAGCCATTGTGCCATGAGTTTCACCGGGCTTTAACTTGACTAGTGGTACCACGTGTTAAGAAATGTGCTATATTTTTCTCACCACAAAATATTGAAAATACATGCACCCACACATTTTAGCTTTATAGTATCTTATTGAACAACTTTGTGCTATTATATTTTAGTCTATAGATTTGCTTTTCTTAAGTTTTAAGGAAAAAATACAAGTTTTAGTGAATAAATAAAGCAATAAAGAAGTGGAAATAAAACTATTTATTTATTTTTGTTAAAGCAAATTGATACAATCAAGAGCCACGGTAACCAACATATTATTTGTAAACAATATTTCTAAAAGAATTTACAAGTATAACTATAATTATGGTAAATTTTTAAATATAATATAAATTATAAATAATATGTGTTAGAATCAAAGTAATATAAAGTATAAAATATTGAAAATCAAAATATATCCCACACATGGTGGGATTTAAACCAAGAATGGAAAAACCCATATATGGCACTTGCACATATTGAGACTCAAATCTAGACGCTTAAAATCTCAAGACCTCAACCTTTACCAACACTACCAAGACATCATTGGTTATCATAGACGATGTAATAATATGGTTTTTTTTCAAGGAGATTTAAATTAACCCCAAATTTTTAATTTCATTCATGCTTATTAAAAGGATAAATATAATTTTTGATACTTGATTTGGCTTCAATATTCAAATTGATACTTGATTTTTGGTTTTCGTCACTTATTTTAGTTCAATTTTGTAACACAATTAAAATAGAATGATATGACCAATCAAGTTGTTACATGTGGCACACAAGCCACGTCATCAATGAATGTAGTTGCCTCGTCACCAAACACATTAAAAATATAAAATATATAAAAATAATATATATGGTTCAGGTAAATATATAAAACTTTAAAAAAATAAATATTTAAAATTTAATAAAATTACAAAAAAATTGTCAATGTAACTGTTTTCATCTCTCTTTCACTACACCCAATTTTTGTTGAAAGATGGCCAGCCTAATGAACAAAGGGGAAGATAGAAAGTGTTCTATCAATGAAATTTTGGTGCTTGCTTAATCTGAGAGTGACTTTTTTCACTCTACTTTTTTTACACTGGAAGTTTTAAAATGCTACTTGCAAGAAAATACACGTAGTGCCAGAAGCAGAGTTAAGGGCAGTGTCAACTGCTTCAAGCATTAGTGATGAACAAGGTTGAAAAACAATTAGCACATGATATGTTTACACAATTCAATTTTCCCACATCTACAGGGTCTTACCCAACAATATAATCTACTATCTTAGCAACATATACAATAAGTGATTACAACATCTAACAATCTCCAAATTAAACTCCTTAGTTTTGAACTTAAGAGCTACATCACTCTCCTCTAAGTTTCCCCCTGAAAACTTAGGGCAAAAAAGCAAGTTACACTTTTTTTTTGCACATAATGCACTCATAAGAAACATTTCTCAATGAACAAGGATAAGTGCTACCAGATTAATACATCACGTATACAAGCCTCCTTGATTTATAAGAAAGCAAGACTTGCTAGCATATTATATCAATTACAATCGATCTTCCCAATTAAACAAAAGAATAATTAGCATATAAATGATCTATAATAAGTATAAGATAAATGTTCAAATCTTCAGGATATGTTACCAAGTTACCTGAATCAATCCAATCTCACAATTAGAAAAGTCAATTTGTTTGATTCAATCCAAACCAATCTTCAAGGTGTGTTCCTATAATAGGTTTGGATATCATATATGGGCTTACACACATTTACATAATCAAAAAATATCATAGCCTAAAGATTTTGTTAACAAAACTTGCCAACTCTATATAAGGCAAGTTATGAGGCTGAGTGGTACTAGATAGAAATGGACTATGCTTATAGCACTACTCATAACGCTCGTTATAACTGCCTCAACAATAAAACCTCTATCAAGGTTGAAAAATCCTTTCATATTTAGAGCATGAATCCATTCACTGAGCAAACTTTAATCCATTATGATCTGCCCAAATCTCATGAAATAAATTACCCTTTCGATAGGGAAATAAAGGATCATTAAATCAGCTCTCGTCTTCTTGGATTGTATAACTTCATATATAAGGTAAATAGATCACGAAAGAATCTTTCAAAAGCTTCCTTTTGCTAGTTTTGGATGAGTTATCTTTATCTCTCCCACAATTGTCCTTGTCATTAGCCTTGGAAGACTCGAACTTTTTTTTTACTTTTCATGCATAGTTCGATCAAATTGGGATCTAGTGCCCTTAGTTTAGTGATTTTGTCTTTGTACTTATAATTTTTCAAAAAAATTGGTTTAATAAAATATCCATTAGAATCATTAATATCTTTTGTATATTATTCTTAATGGTTTCTGCATGCAAAGAAAAATGAAAGCAAATATTGGCTCACTAATTATCTAACATTTAACTAATATTAGACGACATTATGTGGTCAGATTGTAATGCAAAAAAGATAGCTTATATTAGTAGATAATCTAAACATATCATTCATTTAATCGCAATTAATTAAATATGTTGAAAGACTAATATGCCTTCTATTGAGTCCAATTGAAGAGATACCTTGTTTTTGGTATTAGAGCGAATGCCTCCTAGAAGATAGAGACATAGATGTGACTATTGGACTGAAAGTACATCGAACATGACCCAAATAGAATAGATCCTAGATCCGTTTATAGATTTATTAACTTGAGACGTTCATAGTATGACATACTTTAGTCCTGAGTGGATGATGGACTATGTATGTATGACTCGTATACTTTGATGTAAATGA
This sequence comes from Gossypium hirsutum, assembly GCF_007990345.1. Classification (NCBI taxonomy): domain Eukaryota; kingdom Viridiplantae; phylum Streptophyta; class Magnoliopsida; order Malvales; family Malvaceae; genus Gossypium; species Gossypium hirsutum. The sequence goes on along the minus strand of NC_053442.1, from coordinate 48,769,703 downwards.
AAGCTGGTACATTGAGTATACGACCTTTATATGATGTAGCATCATTCCATAATATTGGAATTCATAACCAAATAAAGGATAAATGATATCCTTTCATCGACATTACATGATAGATGAAAAGTAATGTGATCACGGGTCATTTTTCTTAGAGATAAATAATTTAGTTACTATTTTTTAGTAATTGACTTTTCATGAAAAAAGATGTAATGGGTACCATTAGATAAAATAGGGTCATATTGGGAGAACAAATTTATCCCAAATATATTAAGGATATCCTATGAGGGTAACACACTTATGACAAGGTCATTGGACGAGCACTTAATGGGAAGCTTTCGTAATGGTATATAATAAGAGAGAGCTCAATCATGATACTTTAGTGGAAAGATTTCATGATTAAATAATGTTATAATTAATAGGCGAAGAGCCAGAACTTAATTACAGATTATTTGAGCCCTATTTATATATGCCCAATTGATTCATCTGCTAGTTCGAGATAAAAATGAATTGCATGTAGAACCAATAAATATTGAATGAATGAAAACAATGAAGTGAGAGAAATATATCACATGTATCACTATCTGCAACGAATTGGTTTTCTCGGTAAGTATAAAAGATGACTTAGAAATTAATTTAATTTCTTTGAATTATTCATTGATTAATTGTAATTAAATAATTGGAGTTTAAAGTAAGAATTAAATTAATAAGTCATTGAGGATTTGTTGAATAAGGCAATTGAATATATTTCCTCATAGATTCTAGTCTGGTAAAGTTTTCAAGACTTCAACGAAAGTAGAATTGAGTTGAGAAATTAATTTAGTTAATATAAATAAACTAAATTAAGTGATTAAATAAATAATATTTTTGGAAATAGAAAATAGTTATTGGGTTGGATAAATTATAAATGTTGAATAAAAGTGCAGATAATACATATAATTAGACCCAACAAATGAAAGGTCCAATTAAGCCTTGTTATATCTAAGGGGCGACAAACCCTAATGTATTTTAGGGCATGTCGCCACCCCTAGTACTTCTACTTAGAATAGAAATTGTATTTTCTATTAAAATATTATTATTTAATTATATCTTATTTGAATAGAACTCTTGTACCGCTCCTCTATAAATAGGAAGTATGTGCTAAATTACACACACATTATTAGGTGTCGTTATTCTATTAGAAAATAGTGGAAATTTAATTTATAAAATAAATTCTATTTTTTGGAAGAAAATGCATAGTTTCTAGTTAATGAGAGAATTAACTTTCCTACTGAAAGTTAATAAAAGTTTTCATTCTGTGCGATTGGTTCATGTTGTTTGAGTCCATACTCAAAGCAATTTGTGGTTAGAGAATAGTGGAAAAGGTCGTTTAGTTGAAACACATGATTGAATTAAACGTCTCATACAAAGCACAAGTATAATTTCGGTTAAGAGTTTATTTCTATAAATATAAAAAAGGATTGGTTTTAAGAAAATTTTTAAACTTCTATTGTGCCTAAAAATACTACTTCTAAACTCATTTTTCCAATACAATTCTAGGTTGGCTCAAGGCTTAAGCCCATCCATGAAAGAGAAAAATACCTTTTTTTTCACCAAAGTCAAAAGTCGGAGCATCAATTCACCGAACTCTTCCACATACTTCTGAATAATGCATTGTTGTGTAAGCCATCACAACTTGGCACGAGCCTCATTTTTGGCATATTTAAGGTAAAATTGTTGCTTGAATTCTTTTTGAAGCTCCACCCAAGTGTCGATACTAATGCTACCACATTTTTCATTTATGCACCTATAATGTCACCACAAAAGAGAGACATCAGTAAAATCATAGAGGTGGTATTAACCTTAATGACATCATCTTCAATGCCCACATTATAGAAGTATTACTCCATTCCTCACAAAAAAGTTGTTTGCATCTCTAATAGACTTAGTCCCCTTGAACTTTTTTTACTTAGAGGCATCATTCTTGTGCTTAGGTGTCACAACAAGCTCACCATTACCTATGGCTACTTTGCACAAAATAAGCTCCCCTTTGAGCTCGTCTACATGTTTCTTCAAAGACTCCATCGTTTTAACAGCTTATTTTTAGTGCTGTCAGAAACGGTGGTTTCGGGGTTGCAAATCTGACATGTGAGTTCGTAAATATTATTATTTTATATTTACGAGTCAAATATATAAATACATTGAAATTTGATTTAATAATTTTTGTTAATTGAACGAATAGTTAGGTTCAAGTAGTATGTCACTAAAGTCAAGTGATTTTAGAAAATGAGGTATCGGGACCTCATTTCTATAAACCAAACCCGTAAATATTTTTATTAAATATTTACAGAGTGGTTATTTAGGTTTATTGAAGTTTGGTCCAGAAATTTTGATGTTTAAATAGTTAATTAAGAAAAAAAGACTAAATCGTAAAAGATGTAAAACTTAATCACTATTGAATATTATTGATTAAATGGGTTAATTAGTGAATGATGGAGGGCTTATATGGTAATTAAACCATATTGTGATGTTGGTGGATGGTTAAAGCATTAAATTATAAATTTTTATATATTAAAATTTAAGTTAAAACAATAAGAAAAAGAAAAAGAAAAAAGAACATTTTGTCCATCTTCTTCAACAACTGGAAACCGAAACACCATAGCTAAAAAGCTTGAAGGTTCGGCCATGGATACCTCATTGCATGTAAGTTCGTTTTGAGTCCAATTCTTATAATTTTTATGTTTTTGATATCGTTGGAACTTAATCTAGCTAACCCAAGGACTAATTTATGAAATTTTTAAATTTTTAGAAATTTACCATGAATGGCTTAAGTGTATTTGTGAGTTTAATTGATAGATTATTAAGCTCGTTCGTTAAATATAAGTATTTTGTTAAGTGATTTTTGATGATTTTAATGTTTTGGGATTATATTGTTGAAATAATAAAATTTAATGTAAATTGTGCGAAATGAGGAAAAATATGGGCTATTCTAAGACTAAGGGAAAATCGAGTAACATGAATTTTAGTTAAAAATGGTAAATTTGCAAGTTTTGGGTTTAGGGACTAAATTGCATAAAAAGTAAAACATTGGGTGTAATTTTGTAAATTTTCCCATTAATAATATAAGTTTTATTAATTATTTTAAGTTATTTGAAGGGATTAATTGAGTGAAAATTTATTATTTAGATCACAAAACAGACCAAACGGATCAAAACTGAGGACAAGCTAAGTGTTGGATTAGTTGTCGGCTTCACTTTTACAACTGTATTTGTCGAGGTAAGTTCGTTTAAGGATGAAAATTATTATCTTTTCCATTTTAGATTAATGTAAATAGTTACTTATGTTAGGGGTTAGCGTTCGATCTAATTGAATCGAATCGAATGAAAAAAATTCAAGTTAATTGAGTTGACGAATCATATTTTATCATCCTAACTCGATTTGAAATTTTCTCGAACCGAGTTGAGTGAGATGGAATTCGAATCAAATCGAATCGAATCGAATATATTTGTTCGAGTTAAATTAAAATATATATATTAAGTCCTTGTTATCACTATCACCCACCGTAATCAAATTTGTTATTAACTTTCATCCCCTTATAATTTATTTATTAATCTTTTATATACGGGTTAACTTCTTTACTTGCTTAGTTGCTTCAATCATCTTCTAATTCTTGTCACAATGTATTTTGAAATTTAAAAAATATATTAAATGTAAAAAATGTGATTTTTATTAAAAATTATCTTAAAGATAAAATGTGAAATTGATACCAACATAAAATTTTAAAATGAATATTTTATGGCATCATAATAATTCAATTTTAGTAAAAAATTATAAAGATTCAATATGATAAAACAATTCAATAATATAAACAGTACAAAATGTGAAATTTAATTTAATAATATAAATAGTAGATATAAATAAATTTATTATTATTTATGTTTAGAAATTTTTTGGATAATTTTAATTTTTTTTATTTGGGGGTAAATGATAAGAAGTAAAAGTTTAGGGGGAAATAAAAAAGTTTTGGAGGTTGAGGGAGTAAAATTTTGGGGGGAAATAAATGGGAGGAGTAAAATTTTTGGAGGGAAATATGAAAAAAAAGGGTGAATGGATTTGGGGTAGAATGGGGTGGGATGGGAGGAGAGCAAAAGTTATGGGGGAAAAATTGGAGGGAGTAAAAGTTTTGGGAGGAAAGTGAAGAGGTTTAGGAGTTTGGGGTAAAAATGTAAATTATTATTGTTTAATATTCGATTTATTCGAATTATTCGAGTTATTCGAATTTGAAAAGCAAACTCGATTCGAACTCAAAATTCAAAAAAAATTTGAGTTGACTCGAATAACTCGATTATTTCGAATAACTCAATTTGTTTAACTCAAAATTCAAAAAAAAATTTAATTTTTTCGAGTCAAATCGAGTTTTGCTCACTCTTAATTTATGTTATGTTAAAATTAATTGATAAAAATGTGATAAATTATTATTATAATTCAAATAGAGGAATTAGTCAAATTAAATGATATGAAAGGTAATACTAATGTTGTTATCTAGTTAATGGAATTGTTTATATAAGTGAGATATCTTTGGTTATTTATATAACAATGAGAATTGCAAGTATTATACATATATATATATATGAAATTAAGAAGAGATTGTTATTAGTAATTCTTGGATTTGAAATAAATTATTTGTATGCGGAAATGAAGAAGTGCCCCTGTTTGCACAACTGTGCCCCTGTTCTACATTTACAATGCCTCTAAAAATGGAGTAATGACCGAGTATGTGAATCAAGTACTAATGATTTGGACTAAATGATATGGATTGTTACATGGAATTGGTGTAGTTACTCTAGTACTCTAGTTAAATTACTGGTTCATCGGGATATGAAATAATTGAATTACAATATATTTATGTGCTTATATATTGTGGCATATTTATAGTATTGGCAAGTGAAAGATATTGTAACGAATTTCTTAGTTACAAGTATAGTTTGTTACTTTGAGTAAATTAATGTGATTTATGGTATGGAAAAGTCCTTTAAAATGGACTTTGTGTTGATGTGTTTGGACTGGAAAGGTAACATTTGGATTATGAGGATGAATAATTTATATAATGAAATTCTTTTCATAATATGAATGGGTAATTAAAGTTTTACAGAGTATATAACCATATGAAATGATCTATTATTTAAAGTAAGAGTATGAAACATACGATAAGCATAGGTAAAAGAAAATAAAGGTATATGGTAGTCATATGATAGATGAATGGTGAAATTGAAATGCTTGATATGTTATATGTTATATTTCTTCACCTACTAACCTTGTGAGGTTTGGTGTATAAGAAAAGGGAAATATGATTTATGGCTAAATGGATTACTCATAGTATATTAATTTATTAAAACTGGTGAATTTAACTCCTTTTATATGAGCTTACTAACCATTAGTTGCTTATATATTTGTTTTCTTTATTTTGTAGATCATTGGAAAACTCGAACGATTGGAAACTTCATTGGAGTATAATCACACTATCCATTGAATTAATTTGGTAGCTTTTGAACTTGTTGAAATGGTTAGAAGTGGCATGTATAGGGGTGTGTGATATTTTGGTATGATTTGAATGTAATAAGGTTTTAAATATTGTTTTGGAGATTGGATTGTTTTTTAATGGTGCCAAGTTCATTTTGGTTTATGTCTTTTGATGAAGGCTTGTAAATGATGTGTATTCATATAAGATAATAGTAGCTATGCATACTCTCATGTGGATAGAAAGAATAAGGTTGTTTGATATGTTTGTGATATGGTCATTTGTATGCATAAGGTATGCTAAATGATGGAAACTATATTGTTGAATAAGTTTAAAATTTATTGTAATTGTGGTACCTACTATTGATACATTGGTTAGAACATATAGAGTGATTGATTTAGTATATTATAAGCAAGTTTGGAATGAGTTTTGGTCTTATGAATGCTTATGGAAATGGTGTGTTTTAAATGTGTAAGTTTTGGCTTGATTTTAGCTTGTTTAAGGGGTTAATTTGAAAGCACACAGGCTGGGACACAGTTTGTCACACGGTCGTGTCACTCCACAAGGTCGTGTATGCTCTGTTAGTTTTGGTCCAGGTTTCACATAGTTTGAGACACGGGCTGAGACATAGTCGTGTGTCTCAAGTCAGTGAGTTAAACGGTCTATGAGACGAGCTGGGACACGACCGTGTGTCCCTACTTCGAATGCTCACACGGTCTGAGCTATGTCACACGTCCTGGGCACACGACCGTGTGACCCCTATTTTCTCAATTTTTTAGGTTTTGCCTAAAATTTTTTGATTTAATCAAAATTATCCCTGATCATTTTTAAATTGTTTTTAGGGCCCCGAAAGCTCGATTTAAAGCCCAAATGTGTATGTTTGCTATAATTAGAATAAATTATTGAAAATTTATACTTAAGTTGAATTATTGTTCTATTTCGTACAATAAAGCTCCGTAACCCTAATCTGGTGAGGGAAATGGGTTAGGGGTGTTACAATAGTGACTTTAAGAGCATCATTCTTTTGGGTCAGCATATCCATAGTGGCATTAAAAGCCCAATGCACCTCCTCCTTAAGCTCTTCTCTTGTAGAGTCCAACTCTATAATGCAACCCTCAACTATTTTAAAGCTTTCCTTTACATCACCCATAGATTCCTCAAGTTTGGCAACTTTTCCATCATTTCTGGCAACATATCTCTCGAATTGCTAGCTTTCTTGGCCCTCCCACGAGCTTTTGGTGGGACATTTTGATCATCTCAATTCTTCACCTTAAACGAACTTTGCTCTAGTACCAAAGGTCACAAGCTACGACTTCAACTAAGCTAATCATGAAGCCTTAAAGGATGAATTCGCTTCAAATTGCCTAAGTCAACATAAACCCTCAAAAATTGAAAATCTTAAAGAATTCTCCAAGGCATTTATGCTAAAAAGTTATTCAACGAAAAACGCTAGAAAGGAAAGAATGCTCAAGAAAGCTTTTGAGTAAATGCTTTCAATTGTTTTGGTTCAATTCCCAATAATACAAATAAGGTGGGGAAGGTTTCTATTTATAGTAGAGTTCTCCTTACATCCAATAGTATAGATTGAATTACATCAACGGTACAGATTTAAGTCTATCTACAAGATAAAGTCCTAAGGAATTTAAACTCTCTATATTATCTTACCGTTAGAATTCAAATTAGCCTAGTAACTACAATTTATTATTATGTTTTCTAAGTCAACAAGAATCAAGTAAATGGGTCTTCAAGAATGTTCCCAGAATTGGGCCAAACTTGGTGATTAAGTAAGCCCAATTTACTTAAAGGATCGCGTTAGGCTATTTTGCACGCCTTGATCACGGGCATTTATGCACAAGCTATGACTTGGTTCACATCATCTCATTGTAATGGTGTTACAAAACTTTATTAAAATATGTGATAAAAAATAAATTTGGATACCAATCTAGATTAAAAAACTTTAAGTAGTAATTTAAATATTGAAACTAAATTTAAATACTATAAAGCATATATCTTTATTAAAAGAAAAATATGTTAAGAAACTTGATTAGACATCTCCTTTGCATTAATCAAACCAAAGAAACATAAAGAAAAGAAAAGGAGCAATGAGCTCGTGCCTTAATAGACTATTGATGCCATATAAAGATATATTTTTCTCTTTGATCTTTAAGAAATCTTTATTTTCCTCTTCTTTTATCTGAAAAAAGAGAGTTGAAAAGCATCCAAAAGAAAAAGTGAATCTTTTCCAACTAAAAGAAAAGTAAAGGCTTCCTTGTCTAAATTACATAATTCCAAAAGGTGACATAAATGAGGCAGCTTTGACATTAATTAAATTAACAAAAGATTCCTTTATCAAAAGAAAAATAAAAATTATCCCACATCTTATGAAAGAAAATATGCAACAAAGTTATCATCAAAATCCATTGAAACCTAAAAGGAAAAAGATGAAAAGAAAAAGGAATTGCAATTATTCCATACTTAATTATTCAATTAACAACTCTAAGAAAAACCAATTTTTTATTATTTTTATTTTAATGTCACTGGTGGAATCTGATTGGACAAGAAACTAAATAATTTAATGAAGCAACAAAAAGTAACTTTCATTTTTCATGCTTTTGATATGACTAATGCTGATCTACATGAAGGATTGCTGAATTTCTTAATAATTATATACATGTTTTTTTCTTTTTGAAAAGAATTTTAATTACCATTATTATTATTATTTTGGAATCGAATTTTAGCACAATTGCCGCCAACTCATAGTGAAAAAAAAATAAAGTTAAAAGAAAATTCTTTAAGAGAACCAAGTTCTTAACTTGACCCATCATTTCATGCATCAATTTAATGCAATTAGTGATGGAATTCATTTTCCCCCCTTTCTTTAGCAAAGTAGTTTTTTTCTTTGGGTAAATATATATATAATCTAAGAAAAGAGATCAATTTAAAGTAGTCTAGAATATAAAAGAAGATGGATGAAGTTTTCTTTTTGGGGTAAAGATGGATGAAGGTTTTAGCTTATATAAATACATATACGTTCCTTTTAAACAGTAATACGAATATTTTAGAAAATTAAAACCTATTATTATATTTCTCACATGTATGAGTTAAATGTCCGGATTAAGACTTAAAACAAGGTTTTCTATAACTTGATAATCCACTTGATGAATCTAAAAGAAATGGTAAAATTACTATGAATACCCTTATATTAGAAGTTAGATTATATTTTGCCCCCACTTAAAAATAGATAAGTTAATCCCTTCACGTTAGATCTAAGAGCAAGCTAATCATTCTAAAAAAAAGATTTCATTCAATTTTATTGCTAAAAACTAGTCATTGTACTTCAACGTAAGATACAAATGGCATATCACGTGTCACTTTTTGCTTATTTCATCAATCACCCTAATTTTTAACAATAAAAATCAATTTACTTTTTAATTTAATGTACATAAACTAATTTATTTACATTTTAATAAAACTTGTAAGTGACTAAATAATAATTTTTACCAAAAATCAGGTTACAATATGACCCGTAAACAAGTCCAAGCATTAAAGAAGCAAAAATTTATCTCTTTATTAATTTGTATTTATGCTCCTAACTTCTCAATCAATGTGACACTTCGTAAGCAAACCTACCTGGATTGGGACCCACTTCGGTGGGAAAGGATTTTTGGTTTTAAATGTTAGTAATAGTGATGATGTGGAGAAAAAGCTCACCATCTACTATTCCACGCCACCTAACTGGTTCTGGGCGTTGGCGGCCACTCCATCCCTTCACATGCCAATGCCATTCCCCTTCAATCCCATTCACTTTTTCTTACCTTTTCTCTCTCTCTCTCACGCACACACGCACACACGCATATATATAAGACTAGTCTCAAACACCCTTTAACCCCAAACTAAAGAAACTCTCTTACCTGATCTTTTGTCCGTTGTCTCTCTCTCTTTTTGTCTGATCATATCTGTTTGTTGATCTAAATGGTAATAATGGATACCCAAGAATCAGGGCAAGGGATCAAGCTATTTGGAACAACAATTACGTTGCATGGAAGACAAGTAAACGGAGAGCTTAACAAAGCCGATCATCCGACAGTTGATAAGAGGCCAGACAAGATCATACCTTGCCCTAGATGCAGGAGCATGGAGACCAAATTTTGTTACTTCAATAACTACAACGTTAACCAGCCTAGACATTTCTGCAAAGGTTGCCAAAGGTACTGGACAGCAGGTGGAGCCCTACGGAACGTCCCCGTTGGGGCTGGCCGCCGGAAAGCCAAACCACCGGGTCCTGGTCTTGGTCTTGGTGGGTTCCAAGAAGGGTGTTTATATGATGGGTCTAGTGCGGTGCAACAGTTTGAGGTGGAAGGGATAGTGTTGGACGAGTGGCATATTGCCGCCACCAATGGTGGAGGTTTCCAGCAAGTTTTTCCAATGAAGCGGAGGCGAATAAGCTGCTCAGCTGCTCAACTTCAACCTTACTGATTTTCACTCCTAGTAATTCTTATCTGTTCTCTCTCCCGTTTTCTCTTTTTTGTGGCAGAAGTTTCAACAAATATTAAAAAAAAAATTGTTTGAATTACAGATCAATGTAAATACAGGATGGTTTTTGATTAATTAGTCTTCTGACGTTACTATTAATTATATGGTGGGTATATTTATTTATTTATTTATTTATTTTTCTTCATTATATGGTGGATATTTATTTAAAAATATGTGGAAAATCAATTTTGCATTGTTTTTTTTCTTAATATTTAATTTAATCATAACTTGCAATCTGAAATATCTATACGAGGTAGATAAGGGATTAGTATTTTCAAATTGCGTGTTGAAATTATAATGAGGAGAAATGTGCAATAATTCAATCATCATAGGCAGGTTTGTTTATTTTGTATTAAGATTTAAATTATATTTTAATTTTTTATTTAAAATATAGATAAATTAATTTATGTATGTTATTTCAAATAATTATATATCTTTTTATTAAAATTTTCATTTATTCTTATGGTTTAAAACCAATCCCTGTTAATTAGTATGAGGTATCTGTGACACGTTACATGTAATTGTTTAGTTATTTTGTCAATTATGTTAAGCTTTAACAGTAATAGTGAATGAAAATTTTAACAGTAAGGATCGATTTGCTCTTTGATCTAACATATATAAATTAATTTATTATTTTTTGAGCAAAAAAATTAAAAAACAATCTAACTCTCAATACGAAATTTACAGATTTATAGGTATGTTAGTAGTACAAAATCAACCTAGGGAGAGATCGCCCATATCCAATTTAATTAATCAAAATATGAGACCACTGGAAAAATTGATAAACGGAATCATCACGATCATGCGCGTGATGTAAATTGGAGGGATAAGATTGGTCAGAGAATGGGAAATATTCTTCAGACAAAGGGTTGATGCCTGATTCATGTAAATGTTGAGACTTGTAAGTAAAAGCCTGGCACTATTCTAATCTTATGGGTTATATATAATTGATGTACAAAATTGAGTAGAAATTATAGGATAAGAAATAAGAAGAAATGCCATCCTTTTTCTTTTTGTTGGTAATTGATGAAGTTTGGGTAATTAAAAGGGTTGGAATTGATTCACAAATAAAGACAATTGGATAAATGGTTTCATCTCTTTAAAAATGGAAAGAGATTGTTCATGTGTTGAAGTATCAATGCTATTATTCGGTGTCGGAAATCAACCACTTAAATTTGTATCCCAGAAAAGAAGAAAGAAATTCCATGAAAAGTCGAAAACATAATTAGCGGTCCACAAAAGACACCACCAGGCCAAAAGTTATCACTATCTCAGCTAACTTCATGCATAAATTGGTAACTAATAAAAAGGAATGAAGCCTAGCGTTAGCTACTGTTGCTTTCAAATATAAATTCCATGGGGATCTATTTTGTCAAAGAAATTTCATTCGGGAAACGACAGAATTGTTGCCAAGTGCATGGATGAAATCGCTGCCCTCTTTTTAATGGTTATCCTGTCTCTATCTGCTTTCCACATACACTGAACTAAAAAGCCATCCAGATATCAAGGCTGGGGGCTAACTCTATAGTGGCTGAGATTTCAGTTGAGAAGCGATTCTTTGGTGAAAACCCCTCCACTGTTGTTTTACCAAAAACCAAATATCTTAATCTAAACTGGATCTTTTTAGTGGCTCTGCTTTGTTCATGTAGCCTTTTAATCTAACCACTCCCAAGTATTTTAGAGAATGACCTTTTTGTGTGAGGGTAGTTGGCCTCTGGGGAATACTTGGAATTAAAATTTGAATTCTTTCTAAATTTATAATACATTGAGTCAAAATATTAAATCTGAAAATATAAGTCTAGGCAAAAAAGTTCAATTTATTTTAAAAATATTAGATTTGGATTCAAGTATTTAAAACTTAACACAATTCAATCCGTTTTTTTAAGTTTGTATCATATTATTTAATTTATAATTCATAAAAATTAAATTTACAGTAACATATAACACTATTATGCAAGTAAACTAAAAAGAGTTTAGTTACTTTTATAATTTTTAACAAATGAAATATGTATAATTTATTTTAAAAAATATAGACATATCTAAAAAGAACTTGTGTAAACCATTGAATCAAAATTAAGCAAGCATAGCATAAATCAATATCATACTTAAACTTGACCCGAACACAACCCATGAACACATCTATTTAAAATTCCTTCAAAATATAATTGTTGATATGAGATAAATCATAAATTCATCCCATTAAAAATAAAATTTGAAAATAAATTAATCATACTAAAAATTTTGAATCCCTCTGAATTTGTTTGCAAGTTGGCTGAGGGGCAAAAAGACTGCATGTATTCAGCAAAACAAACAATTTGTTCTAGAATCTTTTATGGATTGTTTATAATTTTGTTGTTACCGTTGGTTATACACTGCATTTTATGTTTTAAGCTTTAGCTATATGGTGCATTTAGAACAAGTTTTATATATGGTGTATTTTATTATCGAGGGTAGGGGAGTTTAGTCAAGTGAAATAGAACGTTTTATAGCACAGCTGTCGAGGTAATAGCTAACTAAATTTCAATTCAGCTGCAACGACTCTCTCAACCTTAAAACGTTGTATGCAATAAGGAATCAGTTAGTGTAACACCCACACCCGACCTGATCACCGAATCTGAGTATGATGTGATACAAGTTTTGGTATCAAAGCTAAAGTTGAACTGATTCTCGAAAAATCGAAGGCTAACCTTTCCATGCATGATACATTTCTAGTTTAGTCATTGTAATTTGAGCTAATATAAGTTTTGTTATAGCTATTAAAGAATATGTCTGAAAGTTCGAAAGAGGCAACATGTGAAGAAATTGAAAGCCATGTACTTCAGGCACAAAGGCAGACTCCTATAGCTGATTTGGATGCAGCTGGAAATGTTTTCCCAATGTCTTTTTCACAATGATGAGTCAGATGTTTGACCAGTTCATAGGGAGAGCCCAAACACCCCAACCTCAGCCTGAAATGGTACGACCAGTACCTATTACACCTCCAATACTAACTGCAACCCAACCTAAAGGTGATCATGTAAGAAAGATACGAAAAAGAGACACCAATGAATTCTTGAGGGATAAGGGTGATGAACCCACAGTAGTAGAGCAATACTTATCACACGTTTGCAGAGTAATTAATGAATTAAAGTGCACGCCAGCGAACAACCTTTTATGTGTAGCCTCCTTGTTAGAGGGGGAGACGTATCAATGGTGGAAGACGTTGAAAAGTGTGACCCTTGAGGAGTTGATAGACTGAGAATTCTCTAGAGAAATTTAGAGAAAGATATGTGAACTAGATGTATGTTGAAAAAATGAAGGAGGAGTTTTTATTCCTCAAGCAAGGATGAATGTCTGTGACGGAATACGAATGAGAGTTTATCAGACTTAGTTGCTCTGTAAAAGATATGTTTCAGACAGAGAAAGTCTTATGTGTGAAGTTCGAATAGGGCTTAAGGGATAAAATTCGTGCCATGGTGGCGGCATCTAAATGTCAGAGTTTAGTGGTCATAATGGCTAAGGCCCATAAAATGGATATGATAGTTCAGGAAAAGAGTAGAACGCATGACAGACAAAAATTGAAACGTGGATTTTCTAGTCCACCACCCTCGTCGAATTTCAAGAAGCAGAAAGATAGAAGCTTTTTAGCATCAAGGAAGGATTTGCGGCCCGTGAGTTTCAAACATGATGAAGGTGGTCGACAAGCTACCTCGATTGCTAGTATGGATGGATCCAGGATGATGAGGAATTCTGTCTGTAAGCATGTGGGAGAAATCACATAGGAAAATGCTAAAAGCATACCGGAGCTTGTTTTGGATGTGGGTCTTTAGACCATCAACTTAGAAATTGTCCCTCCAAGGTTGAAGTAAGTTCAGAACAATCTATGAGATGACCCCAAAGTATTCAGCAAGAAGCGAGACCAAAAGTGGTAGCAAAATCAGGATCAATTCAGAGGGCACCGAAAAAGAGCTATACCAAGCCCAGCTCTAGAGTGTTCGCCAGAGCGTATGTAATGAAGGCTAAAGAAGATGCTGACTTACCAAAGGTTATAACAGGTAAATTTTCTTTTATTGGAAACAACATTCATGCATTAATAGATCTGGGGTCAACACATTCGTACATCTGCACTAAAGTTGTAGAAGGTATGAGTCTTGAAGTTGTTTATTCTTAGACAAATATATTAGTGACCAACCCCTTGGTCAAAATACGATGGTTAATAAAGCGATTAAGAATTGTTCATTAATTTTTGGCGAGCACACCGTTTTGGTGGACTTGTTGTTTTCATGAGTTCGATGCTATTCTTGGATTAGATTGGTTGACCAGACATAACTCAGTAGTTGATTGTCAAGCTAGAGGAGTATGTATGTTAACTAAGAAAGGCAAAGAAGTGTTGTTACCTAGTGTACAGACCAATTTTGCGAGTACAATAATTTCCGCAATTTTCTCCAAAAAGTTATGGGTTAAAGGCACAAATGCTGACTTGGCATATATTATGGATTCATTTGAGTTAAGAATGGATATCAGCCAAGTTTCGATTGTAAAAGATTTTCTAATGTGTTTTCAAAAGAACTTCTAGATATGTCGCTAGACAAAGAGTAGAATTTTCAATTGAGTTAGAGCCTGGTATGTAACACCCCTTACCTAGTCTGGTCACCGAATTCAAGCAATAGAATGCTACAAGAAAATACAAATAAATATATATAAGTTACACAAACTCCATTCGCATACTATGCAATGTAATAATTTAAAGTCTACAAGGGTTTAATTGTGAAATTCAAGCATGAAATATGATTGAATTGTAAAATTTAAAAAATTTTAAAGTTTTTAAGTTGGTATCGATATTTTATGTTGGGTATCGATACCTTATTAAATATCGATACCAAATCTATAACACCTCTAACCCATATCTGTCGCCAAAATAGGGTTACGAAGTATTACCATAAAAACGTAATTTAAAACATTCAATTACCAAACATTTCATAAATCAATACATAACTCATTCAAACACATGCTTATTGTCCCTTATTTGAGCCCTCGAGGCCTTAGAATCACATTAGAATCGATTCAGGACTAAATTGGAAACATTTAGAATTTTATACAAAAGGATAGAAAATTTCATACTACAGGGGTCACACGGCTAAGACACACGTCCGTGTCTCAGGCCGTGTGGACATTCGAAGTAGGGGCACATGGTCGTGTCCTAGCCCGTGTTCGTGACCATGTAACTCTCTAACTTGGGTCATACGGCCAAGCCACACGCCTATGTGCCAAGCCGTGTAACTCTCGAAATGGCCTCACACGCCTGTGCGCCAGGCCGTGTGCTAGGTCGTGTAACTTTCGAAAAGCAACTTTTAAAACCTACAAGGGACACATGGCTGAGACACACACCCGTGTCTTAGGCCTTGTGGACAAGAAATAAGCCAAATTCAAGCCATTCCTTTCACCCAATTCAAGCACACCCTTACAAGCCATTTGCACATATGACCAATGTATCAAAACATGTTCAAACATACATAAAATGACCAATTTCAAATGTCCAAATTTCATTCAACCAATATGCCGAAAGGCATAAATCATCAAATTAACCAAACATAAACATATTTGACATAAATCAACCACACACAACTATTTCCATACCATACCATAACATAATTTATCATGTATCAAAAGACAACCAAACATACCAAATTGGTCATCCAACATACACCTTTACTTGACTATTTCCATCACCAACCATTTAAGCACCAAAATGCCAAAATTCCAACAACCATATTACTACATATATACATGCCAAACATAACCACTAGATCATTAATACAAGTCCACCTATACATGCCATTATATCCAAAACCAAAACATCAAAAGCTATCGATATTGTCGCTGGATAGTGTGATAGGTCTCCGACGAGCTTCCAAACCAAACGAGCTTCCGATTATCTATATAACATGGAAAAGAAGACTATGTAAGCATGAAATGCTTAGTAAGTTCGTATAACATAAAACACAACTTACCATTTCATTTCATAACATTAAAATTTAATATGGCATAATCCAACCTTTAGCTTGGCACAAGCCTAAGTACCAACACAAACATGTTAGCTTGCTTGAACATAATTTATATGGATTTAACAGGATAACCATTATACTTGAGCATAATTTAATTGGATTTACCATCCATCGTAACAAAACATGTTTTTTCCATGTAACTCATCATTTCAATGTATTTCATACATACATGTCTTGGTTCATATTGAACACTTACCAAATCCTTTCAAATTCATGCATGTTGAACCGTTAGAATATCATTGGATACGTGGGATAGCTCACACGAAGTGTGCTAACCATATAATCGTAATCTTTTATGTCATACACATAGTTGCTCACACGAGCTGTGAAATAGGCCTACTCACACGAGATGTGGGTCGAAATGTAAGCTACACGATGCTGCTCACACGAGTTGTGGAGTATCCACAACACATGCCAGACCTCAGCCATCAGTAGGACATTCAAGACCAGCACTCGAAACAGGTAAACCCTAATGACTTGTCATTTGTAGCCCACGAATTTCTAAGGTTCAAACGGGGCTCTATAGTTGTCGAAACATCGTTGGATTTGCATTGATCATTTACATAATAGTCCATAATTTACGTATATCTCAAAAGATAACATTAAAACATTACATACTTACACGAACTTACTTCAACGATACAGGCGTACAAATGGAGTCGACTAATCCGAAGCTTTTTGTTTACCCCAATTACAAGGTCTATCTTGATCTAAATAAAGAAATTCAATCTATTTAATAACTATTCTATTCAATTTAGTCCAAATTTATTTTTTGCAAAATTACGCTTTTCCCCTATTGTTTTGATTTTATTACAATTCAGTCCTTAAGCTCATAATTTGAAATTCATGCAATTTCATCCCTACCCAAGCTAGTCGAATTTCATATAGATCCATATCAACTCATCAAATTCATTATTTCACAATTTTCACCATGTATTTTACACATTTTACAAATAAATCCTTATTTGACATTTTCAATAAAATTCACTTTACAAAAGTTGTTTTTCTATCAACAGAGATTCATTTTCTTCCATAAAACCTCAAAAACCACATGAATATATTTATGGAAAAACCCTAACCTTTTAAAAATTTTGCAAATTAGTCCCTAGGCTAGCTAGATCTACAACGACTTCAAAAATATAAAAATCATTAAAAACGAAATAAAATTATACTTATATGCAAGAGATTAATGTACCCGAATATTCAAGCTTGGCTATGGCTTCTTTCTACCCTAATTTTGGTGGTGAAACTCATTTGGAAAACAATACTTCCTTTTACTATATTTTATTTTAAGTTATTTATTGAATTACAAGTTTAACCTTATTAATTAACCTTTGAAATCACATGTTTAATGTCCATAATTGTCCACTCATAAAAACAATGGTATAATTACCACATAAATCCCTTAACTATTTAATTTCATATCCATTTAGTACCTTTAACTTATAGAACTCTAATTTTTCACCTTTTTTGGTTTAGTCCTTTTCACTAAATTAAGCATGCAAACGTTGAAATTTATTAACGAATTTTTTATACGACATTGCAAACATATTGTAGACATTAAAATAATAATAAAATAAATTTTCTCACATAGGATTTGTGGTCCCAAAACCACTATTTTGATTTCACTGAAAACAGACTGTTACAAAATCATGATTCTGTTTACTGTGCAACACAAGGGTATCGATATTTATTTAATGGTATCATACACCATTTTGACATTTTGTTTATTTTAAAACTGTTCATATGGCCTAGTATTGATACCAAATGCCAAAATATCGATACTTGAGCTCAAAAATGGTAAAATCTTATTTTTTAAATTATCTATTTCATGCCAAAATCACCTAGAATTTAAATGGTACCTTATAACACAATTATAACATAAAAAAATCATCAAGTAAGGACTTTCCTATTCATTTCCAACATGTCAAAAATATCACTTTAACAATCAACCTAATTGTCTAACTAATATACCACAATATGCACCTCAACAAGTTCAATTTTTTTTAAGAACAATAAAAAAAGTACACATATATATATACCAATTCAATAAACTTTTAATGACACTTCCACAATCATCTAAATCAAACATCAAATGACCATTCAATCTATTTCATGTTTAGACACCGAGCTTACCAATTCATTTCAAGCATACCTAAGCTTATCAATCATCACTCCATAACCAAACATTAATCAAAGCATATCACATAACATACCATTTTCTCCACCATTAAACATTAAACATATGATCCAAGCTACCTAGCAAGATAATAACAACATGATTATTTCCATCACATACATATACACTTATATAAATAACTTCAAAAATGCCAAGACCAAAATGAACACATCACTAACACTTGAGTTCGGGATTGTCGCTAGATGCTGAAGTTGATGATCGAATAAAAAAGTACCTAACATGTGCATAGAAAATACAACCGTACGTTAAATACACTCAATGGTATTTCAACAATCAGAATATTAATATTTATTCTAACACAAAATGATACATAAGTTAACATAATTAATTAAATGCAACATAGCAATTACTACACACAAATTCACTTATTCATTTTTTAAAACCATCACATTATTATCAATACTAGAACATGAAAAATTCATTACATATAGCATTTGGTAATTCAAAACATATTCTAGCACATTCCATCTCATAGTTTACCATTGAATACGTTCAAAGTTCATATTCATCCTTAACTCAATGTTTTACCATCATGGTTTCGATTTTCATCTATAATTCCCTATTAAAATGACTCGAACTTGGACAGATATGCTGATCCAACCAACACACTATTTTGGCACCCAGTGCCTGACAGATAAATTCATAATAATAAATCACGCCCTGCGCTGGCCGGTAAAAACAAACAAATAAATGTGCCCAACATTGGTCGGTATAATCGACAAATGGGGTGCCCAGCACTCCTTGACACATAGTCATATAACCCTAAACTATTCATATCGTATGGCATGCCAATTATACCCGACCCTGCCCGAACAGTTAATAGGGTGACATATTTCTCGATTCAATTCAACATACCAAATCCTCAATATCAAAACCAAGTTTACATCAATCCATATTCCATTATCATGTATTTGTCAACATTGTTTATTTCTCAAATCAATTCAACTCAACATATAATTCAATATGCGTTGTTTTCATAACTATCAAATTAAGTATATTTACAAAACTAATCATTCAATCACATCCATTCATTTCAATTAGCATTTCATACATATTTCCAAGAACTAACTCACCTTATAAACTTACCATATGATGCAATGTTTATATACAATAATTGAAATAGTTAAGATTATAGAAATACAAACAGTGAACTTTGACCTATTCACCGAAGTTAGTTACGGATTAAAATAATAAGACATTTCATCAATACACAATAAAATTTTACATTCAATTTCTAATTTATGCAAGTTTTTATTTTATTCAATTTAGTCCCTAAAATCAAGACTAAAATAATTTTCACATTTAACCTCAATTTTTAATACTAATTTACTCTTGGCCTAATTTAACTCCCTATCCCATTTTTATCCCAAAATTTTGATTTTTATACAATTTAGTCCATAATGCACAAAATCATCAATTTACTTTACAATTTAATCCTTTTTCAATTCTAAACTTAAAATCTATCAAATTAATCCCTAGAAATTTAACTATCCATGAATGGAAACATTCACAATCTTTAACAGCATTAAAAACTACTATATGGGTTGGCTAGCTTAAGTTTCTGAGATTTAAAAATATATAAAAATTACATGAAAGGGACTAGATTAGACTAACCAATTTTGGATTTAAAATCAAATCCCCTAAGAGTCGAACGTTCCACACTTCTTCCTAAGGTTCGGTTTGCATGAAGAGAAACAGAAATGTTTTTACTTTTCTATTCCACTAACTAGTTTTATTATATTATATTCTTATTTTTTTATTTAATTTGTAAATTATAACATAAACATTCATATTTTAATTCCCCAAACTGTACACTATAACCATTCTAATGGGCTAATTACTATATAAGCCCCCTTACTTGATTTCTAATTAAAGATTCCTTAATAATTAAACTTTTGACACTTTTACACTATAGTCCCTATACCTTAATTAATCACTAATTCGATAAAATTACCGAACCTAAATTCAATTCACTTCAAATATAACTCTGTAAATATTTAATAAAAATATTTACGAGTCTGATTTACGAAAAAAAGGTTACGAAACCACACATTCTGACAACACTGACTTTTTAGTCGTTATATGGTACTGCGCCCATATCTTGTGCCCCTTATAGAATGGCACCATTGGAACTGAAGGAATTAAAGACATAACTACAGGATCTGTTGGACAAGGGATTTATTTGACCAAGTGTTTCACCTTGGGCACCAATCTTGTTTGTAAAGAAGAAGGATAAGACTCTCCATAATTACCATCAACTGAGTAAAGTGAATGTGAAGAATAAATATCCACTACCTCGAATAAAAGATTTGTTTGAGAAATTAAGTGGAGCTATAATCTTCTCCAAAATATATGCGTTCTAGCTACTATTAGGTAAAGATCAAAGTTGATTATTGTCGAAACCATTTTTATGTTTGAAAAAAATAGGGATTGACTTTGAAAATGAAAATAGGAGTCGCCACCGATGTTTTATTAAGGTGTGATCGGTTCACCATTAAAAATAAATTTTAGGTCTGCGAGATTTGAGAAAATAAGTCCGGGAGTCGGTTACACACGAGGAAGGGTTAGCACCCTCGTAACGCCCAAAATTGGTACCGAATTGATTGTTTAATGTCTTAGTGCCGAGGATTTGAAAAGATTTTAAAATATGATCCGTTTAAAGTTCAAATTTGAATAAGCCAAATTGAATAACAAGATGCACTCATTTTGAAGAAATAAAGTGCTACACTCAGTGAGTTAGAGCGCAACAATTCAATCGTCAAAACTAAGTACATCTTTTTAATTTTTCAAATTTTAAAAATCATGTACTTTGACAAGGTTGTTTGGTCATTTAAGTCAAGCGAGAAATCAGAATCCAGTAAGTTAGGGTTCAATTTCTCGAAGTTCCTAAACATCAAACTTTGCCTTTATTTTAAAATCGAGATAGCAAAATGTCACATCCAGTAAGTTAGGATTCAACACTTTGAAATCTTAAATGCTTAGTTTTAAAATTGAATGATTTTAATAAATTGAACACTCGATTATCTAAATTCATTGGGAAGAATCAAAGCCTAGTAAGTTAAGGCGCGGTTCTTTCGAGAACTTATGAACATCGAGCTTTTAGGAATTAAGTAATAAAACAACTATAGTGCCTTAATAAAATACAATTCTCGTAAAAGGAACGTGATTGGATAACAATGCATACAATGTAGAATATGAAATAAAATCTAAATTTAAACTAAAATAATTAAATAAGTGTTATACAAGTATCAACATTGATTTTAATTATATTGTACAAACTTAAATAAACAAGTGATAAAACTAATAAAATAAATAGAATTTTAGTAACCAAAATGTTTACGTTTGAAACTATGTAAAAGAAGAAAAGAAAAAGAAAATAATTCAAAGTTAATGCCATATTTTATATACATATATAGATACTAAAATATTTTCCTACATATACATATACCAAAGAGTCATATAGCATTATTATGAAAATTAGATTTAAGTTATGTTTTTAATACATTATTCAAAGATATAAAGTATCAAATAAAATTTATCAAGATCAATGGAACTAATAGTAATGTCAAATTTGAAAATACAATATACAATAGGAATTTTGAAATGATATTTAATAATTAAAACATATTAAAATAATAATTTAAAAGGATTTGTGTATCATTTCTAAACTGGTACTAAAATAGGTTTGAAAATAACATTAAGCTAAATATTAAAATAATATTAAAAACAATGAATATATAAATAAAATTGATTTATTTTAAAACTTTTGAAATCAAAATTAAATGTGAAAAGCATTTTCTTTTGAAATTGAGGGCAACAATCAACAAATTTTAAATCAAAATTTTGAATAAAGTTAGAATAATAATAAAAGAAAGTAAAATTAAATAAAATTACGATTGACTCAAACTATGGGTGTATAATGAAATTAAAATATAGAATACAAACCAAAATAATAATTATTTGCAACTTAAACTATAATAATAATAAATTTAAACACTATCAAAAATAAATATTACAAATAATAGTAAGTTTTATAACATACGAACATAGGATTAATTTACAATTAAAATATTATTAAATTAAAAAAACCAATCCGTACTAAAATGAAATCCATTTCAACCCTGAAGGACTCAATCAGCAATTTCACACAAACATTGGAATAACGACAATCAAATGTAAAACGGCACTGCTTGACCTTGGATCGAAATGAAAACAAGGTTAAATAGGCGATATAAATTAAGAAAAAGGAAAAGAAATCCGATTGAAACTGAGCATAACATAAAGGGACTCTCAGCGCAAATAAACCAATAAGTCAGAATGCGCGGATCCTCCCTGGGTCGGGTTTACACGCACGGGTTATAGGGCCAATATAGCACCATTTTGGTGGCCACTGATTCAGGCCCCAAACGCCGCCATTTCGACACCCCACAAGAACCAACTTTAAAACCCTAAACAGGGTTATTCGGCCACAAAGACACAACAGAGAAAACTTTGCCTCTCCCCTCTCCTCTTGCGCCGTTTATCGCCTCAAAACAAGGGCTCTCCGAATTCCATGCACGGCTTCGATTGCGGTGGAGTGAGCTCGAGACCGGTCACCAGGTAAATTTCCTTTCTCTAAACTTACCCCCTTTTTTATTTCTACACTAGCAATGAAAAAAGCAAAAGAGAAACAGGGAAAAACAAAGAAAGATTTCAAAAATCACCTTATGAAACTAGGTTTTACACTATTTTCTTTGAATATTTTCTTTTTTGCTTTTGTATGCAATCTCGTGTGTATCTGTCCCCCTTTACAGTATTCCAATGGCTCTTTTATAGCCAGATTTACAGAAAAAATAAAACAAAATAAATAAAATGAAATTCCCTCAAATCCCATCTGTTATCCGTTGCTGCTTGCTTTCGTCTGTATGTGTAGGTATTCGGCCAGCCTGGAACAATAGACAGAAGCACATCCATGTGAAGAAAATGCACGCGCCTGATGGTGATGCACGCACGAGGTCTGGGCCTGAGAGATTTGGGTTTAGAAAATTGGGTTTGGGGTCTATTAGTTGATTCAGGTTTAGGGTCTGTTTAGGTTTGGTTGATTCGGGCTTGTAATGGGTTTATTGTTGGTATTTGGGATTTGTAATACTGGACATTAAAAAAGAAAGACTGCTATTGGTTTTTTGATTTTTGGTTTATTTGTGTTCGTACTTTTGGGCCCGGGCAAATTGGGCCTATTACAATGATATTTTAAAAATTGCACTTCGTTCACGGTGTGGGCATTATGAGTTTTTGGTGATGCCATTTGGATTAACTAATATGCCAACATGGCTGATCATGAGGAACACCTAAGGATTGTGCTAAGAACTTTGTGTGAGAACAAGTTGTACACCAAATTCAATAAATGCAAATTTTGGCTGAGAGAAGTTCATTTTCTTGGTTATGTTATTTATGCTAGAGGTACCAGGGTAGACCCTGATAAAGTTAAAGTAATGCTTGATTGGAATCTGCCAAAGAACATCCCTAAGGTATGTAGCTTCTTGGGTTTGGCGGGTTATTACAAGAGGTTCGTAAAAAGATTCGCCATGTTAGCAACACCTCTCATGCGTTTGTTAAGGAAGAAGGAAAAGTTCAAATGGACAGAGGCATGTCAAAAGAGTTTTGATAAGTTGAAAGTTGTACTAACCAAGGCCCCGATATTAGCCTAACTAAAATCTGGCATGGAATATACTATGTACACTAATGCATCCCTTAATGGGTTAGGATGTGTGCTTATGCAAAAAGAAAAGGTTGTGGTGTATGCATCTCGCCAGATCAAGCCGCATTAAAATAATTATCCAACTCAAGACTTAAAGCTTGCAGTGGTAGTGTTGGTGCTAAAAATCTAGAGACACTACTTTTATGGGAGAAGGGTCATGTGTTTTTAGACCATAAGAGCTTAATGGGCTAGGGTGTGTGCTTATGCAAAGAGAAAAGGTTGTGGTTTATGCATCTCGCCAGATCAAGCCGCATTAAAATAATTATCCAACTCAAGACTTAAAGCTTGCAGTGGTAGTGTTGGTGCTAAAGATCTAGAGACACTACCTTTATGTGAGAAGGGTCATGTGTTTTTAGACCATAAGAGCTTAATGGGCTAGGGTGTGTGCTTATGCAAAGAGAAAAGGTTATGGTGTATGCATCTCACCAGATCAAGCCGCATTAAAATAATTATCCAACTCAAGACTTAAAGCTTGCAGTGGTAGTGTTGGTGCTAAAGATCTAGAGACACTACCTTTATGGGGAGAAGGGTCATGTGTTTTTAGACCATAAAAGCTTAATGGGCTAGGGTGTATACTTATGCAAAGAGAAAAGGTTGTGGTGTATACATCTCGCCAGATCAAGCCGCATTAAAATAATTATCCAACTCAAGACATAAAGCTTTCAGTGGTAGTGTTGGTGCTAAAGATCTAGAGACACTACCTTTATGGGGAGAAGTGTCATGTGTTTTTAGACCATAAGAGCTTAATGGGCTAGGGTGTGTGCTTATTCAAAGAGAAAAGGTTGTGGCCTATACATCTCGCTAGCTCAAGCCACATTAAAAGAATTATCCAACTCAAGACTTAAAGCTGCAACGGTAGTGTTGGCACTAAAGATCTAAAGACACTACCTTTATAGGGAGAAGTGTCGTGTGTTTTCAGACCATAAGAGCTTAAGGTATCTAATAACATAGAAGGATTTTAATCTACGCCAACGACATTGGATAAAGCTTCTGAAAGATTATGATCTGGTAATTGAATATCATCCCAGAAAGTTTAATGTGGTAGCAAATGCTCTAAGCAAGAAAATTGTGGTAGCTTTGACATCCCTTCGAGTGAATGTTTGTTTGGAAATTGATGGGTCACTCCTTGCAGAATTGACTATTCAACCTACCTTCCTTTTTTAAATTTTGGAAGAACAGTTAAAGGATGCAAAATGTGATGCGTTTAAGCAGCGTATGGTGTCTAATGAAGTGACGAACTTCAATTTAGGAAAAGATGGTGAACTGTGATTTATGGAAAGAATGTATCTGCTTACTGGAAATGGTTTGAGGCAAGAACTATTGAAAGAAGCTCATCAAGAACCCTTCTCACTTCATTTAGAAAGTGTTAAGATGTATCGTGACTTGAAAAGCTTGTATTGGTGGCCTGGAATGAAGAAAGAAATATCATAATATGTCTCAAGTTTTCTGACTTGCCAATGGACTAAAGTAGAGCATCAAGTTCCGTAAGGTAAAATGTATCCCTTAGAGATACTTGAGTGGAAGTAAAACAAGATCACCATGGATTTTGTTTCGGGTGTTCCTCTCAATCCTTCAAAGAAGAACTCAGTTTGGTAATAGTAGATTGGCTTACTAATTCACCCTATTTCTTGTCTGTGTGCATGAATTATTCATTGGAAAAGTTGGTCAAGCTTTACATATCTAAAATTATACGCCTTCAGGGGATCCAACATTCATAGTTTCATATTGAGACCCAATGCTTACATCGAGGTTTTGGAAGCAACTACAAGAATCATTGGGAACCAAGTTATGATTCAGTATTGCCTTTCACCCTCGGTTAAATAGGCAGTCTAAAAGAGTGATTCAAGTTCTGTAAGACATGTTCAAAAGCTGTGTGATAGATTTTTGGCTGAATTGGGAAAAACATCTTCCTTTGGTGGAGTTTGCATACAATAATAGTCATCACGCCAGTATGGGAATGTCACCATTTGAAGCCTTGTGTGGAAGAAGGTATAGATCACCCACTTGTTGGATGGAACTAAGTGAAAGGAAAATGGTTGGCCTTGATCTGTTACGAGAAATAAAAGAGAAAGTTTCAATCATTCGAACTCATCTAAAAGCTACTTAAGATCAACAAAAAACTTTGTTGATTTAAAAAGGAAATAAATCACATTTGAAGTAGGTGACAAAGTGTTTTTAAAGGTTTCTCCTTGCAAAAAAGTCATAAGATTAGGTCAAAAATAGAAGTTAAGCCCACATTTCATGAGACCATAAGATATTCTGGAACAAGTTGGTCTCGTGACGTATAGATTGACACTACCATTAGAGTTGTCAAAAATACACGTGTCCATGTTAAGAAGATATCGATCCAATCCAAATCATGTAATGCAAGTCGAAGCACTGGAAATGGAGCCAAACTTGTCTTATGAATAGGAACTTGTTCACATTTTAGAAAGAGAAGTAAAAGAGTTGAAAAACAAAATAATTCCATTTGTAAAGGTATTATGGAGAAATCAAAATATGGAACAAGCCACTTGGGAGAGAGAAAGTTTGATGAGAGAATAGTATCCTTAACTTTTTGAGTGTAGGAATTTTTAGTACAAATGTTTCTATGTAGGGGAAAATTGTAACAACCCGTCCAACGGAGACTATGTCAAGTTACTATTTGACATGTAAGTCAGTTTAGTCAAGGGTAGAAAATGAATAAATTAGTGAAGTATTTGTTTTTGACTGGGTAAGTGTATTTTGTGGTATTCGCTATTTGGCGAACTTCAAAATTTGGCGAACTCTTCTATTAAGCTATCTGCCAACCCCAAATGTTTTGGGCGAACTCGTTAGTTCAAAACTCGACAACTTTGTTTCTGTGTTTAGTATATATTATGACAGCTCAGTTAGTAAAGTTGGAGTTTAGTTGAGACCTAATTAGAATTAAACTAGCGTATTGTAGATGATTAAATTTTTAATTGTTTTCTTCTTGAACTTCTCAGGCGATCGTGGGATCCTCTAACTTCCACTAAGTTTTGTTCCTGGTTGTCTTTGCTATAAAAAGATGTCTAGCTAGCATATTTTTTACATTTTTCTTCTACTTCTTCTTCATTGTATTTTTTTCTAAACCTTTAGAAATTTCTAAGTTGGAATCGTTAATAGGAGTTTCCAATTTCTGGGTGACGTTATTGTTAGTACTAGTTTACTGGTAATTTCTGGTAACCCTTAGGTTTTTATCGAAGGAATTTATGTATTTAGAGTAACACATACATAGATTTTAAAATTATTCATTAAGAAGGAAACTTCCTGATTTTGGGTTGCATGCAACTGATTCATACATGCAAGTTAAATTTTAGTATTTTAATGATCTAATAGATATAATTGTCTCTTTTTATCTCGAGAAACTTACAAAGGTCCAAGCAACAAAGGTAAAGGACTTGCTGAGTAGATTATTGTATTAGACTTTCTAGTGAGTTCATTCTTACTTCCTTATGTTATAAAATCCTTTTCCTATATAAATTATGTAAGGTAAGTGTTCCCTCTCAATGATGTAATGTATGGTATCTGGTTATAGTGGTGTTAAACCAATGTTGTTGGCGTAAGTATGGTCAATTCATGTTTTGAGATAAAATACCCTCCTTTTTGTGTGAACCAATATCATCTATATGTGAAACGTGGTATGTGATAAATGAGAAGAAGATATGTTTATGATGCCTTTGGTAGGGCAGCTATATCGCAAACCAAATTGGTAGATCATGAGAAAACATGTTCAACTAAATAGAAATTATATGAGTTAAGGGGTGGAGAATATGCATATGCATATGCATATGACTGATTGATATGATTTTGATTCTAAATTCTAGGTCTGAGAGTGGCATGGGTATAGGTCATGTACAAAACTTGCACATTGTGTTAAGTTATGGTTAAACGGGTGGCTAGTGCCCGCCCATGAGTCATGTTAAGTTGACAAATCGAGTCCATCTAAGAACTGTGAATGCCATTAGGCATATTATGATTAGTACATTTGAACCTCTTTGATAGGTTGAGTATCATTATGGGTATTAATGTTTGTTTACTAGTGGTATCCCCGTTTATTGTTTGTGTTCTCTTTATTTAGGAAATTCATTAAATTTGTTTGAACTTACTATGTTATCATTTCCATCACAGGCGTGTTGATAGAAGAAAGAAATTTTGTAGATAGGGGCTACACCAGAGTTACTGTTGATAGTGAGCCACTTGCCTATTTCTATATCATGCATGACCATTTGGAAGCATGGCATTTTGTTCTATTTTTTAATCAACTTTTGTAATAATTTATAACTTTTACCAAAACACTATTTTATGAGAACTTTTACAAATTCTAGAAGTATATGTTTAATCCAGTAAATTATGGTTTATGAGATTATCTTTTAGGCATATACGCTAAATTATTTTGAATGTTTTTTAACTGCCAGTGATGCACTTGAAACTTTTGTATGGGAAGTAATCATCTTACGTTTTATATAACCCTGGAAACTTTCATAAGGCTTCCGCCAAATGCTGTCTAAATATGTTTTACTTCGCGTATTATTGATTTGATTATTTTGTTATTGTTATACTGGAGTTTACGCAAAATTCGATATATACATCAAGACCTCAAAGCTTATAAAAATTTCAATTAGTTTTGTCAAATTCATATGGTTTTAAGTTGTGATACACCATACTTGGATCCGATGATCTGGTCAAGCGTGGGTGTTACAATTAGGCCTTCTGTTATGGAATGAATTTTTTGTTGTTTTATCTTCTTAAACCTCTTTTTTCTCTTTTTTTCCTACTCTCTTAATCTATCAAGGTTACCACCGTATCAAGGGTATCAGAGCTCGACGATCCTCAATGCTTGGAGAAGGAATCTTGACTCGCTTGCAAAAATAAGTCACCCATCTAAAGCAAGAGATGGCCAAGCTTCAAAATGGTTTTTCTTAATGGGGGCAACTGTTTGGATGGTCACTTGAAGGAATTAAAGAATGAACTTTGTAGTGAACTTAAGGTAGAGCTGCGGGTTTATTTGAGCAATATTTGGGTTCAGTGATTGGTTCCTCATCTATTGGGCAGCCACCATACCAAGGGAAGGGCATCTTGGGTGGCCCTCCCCCTAGTTTCCCTCTAAAGAAAGCTCAACCAACTTCATCGAAAGTGGATCTTGGAGTGTCTCATCAATCAGACAGCATGGATCCAACTTTAAAAACTTATAAATTATAGTGTCGTTTTGATGGAAAGGATTTTAAAGGTTAGTGGGACAAGCTACAAAAGTATTTCAAGGCAGAAGGCATTACTGCTAACGATAGAGTGAGGATGGTTATGCTACACCTGGAAGGCAAGGCTCTGGGCTAGCATCACTTTTACACACATATGCTCATAGCTTGAAGGAATGCTTTAGCTCAAGCTTCTTCCAGGATCCAATGGCTAACTTGGTCTCCTTAAAATAACAAGGGATAGTGGATCATTATCATGACACCTTTGTCAGCCGGCTAAATCAGTTGCACCTACCAGAAGCATATGCCTTGGGTATATTCATTAGTAACTTGAAGCCTAAAATCAGCTAGTATCTGTAGTTGTTCAAGCCCAAGCCACTGGTGGAGGGTTTTATGATTACAAGACAAGTGGAAAGTATATTGAACAGCTCCTCCAAACGTGGTCTCCTAGTTGGTCGGGGAGCCTTTGTAAGGGCACCTCTCTTGATGCCCTTACAATGTGCCCACAACTCATGTGACACAAAGTAGTGGATCTGTGACTTCTATTGGTTCAGTCGAAGGCCCAAATCGATCCCTCTCATCTGCTAAAATTGAAAAAACAAGGGAAAATGGCCTATGCTTCTGGTGTGGACGTATAATGTTGGGCATAAATGCATGAGATCCCAACTTTACCAGTTGCTAGTGGAACCTTATTCTGGTGGAGAAGGAGAGGACTTCCAAGAGTGCTCTGAGCAGTTGGAGGACCCTTCCCCTATCGAAGATATTGGTAAGGGACTCATCTTTATCTTTACATGTTATTCAAGGGTTTCAAGGGACCAATACATTGAGAATTGCAGCATGTGTTGGGGCCATTAGGGTCATTATTTTGGTAGACTCGGGTACCACATATAATTTCATCAGTGCCAAGTTAGTTAGGCAACTCTCTTTTTCATTATGTCAAGGACAGCAATTGAAGGTCATGGTTTCTAATGGAATGAGTCTTTTAACTAGTGGTACCTGTCAAAGAATGACTTGCAAGGCTTAGAACACTCACTTTCTCACTACTTATTGGTTTTTCCACTAAGAGGATATGATGTGGTGTTAGGAATTTAGTGGCTTCTTTCCTTAGGAACCATTGCATTGGATTTTGTCTCCTTGACCATGAAATTTCTCTATGAGAGAGCTTCTTGTATACGGTTGCACTCGATTCTCCCGAGGATTCGAACTCAAAGACAAGCCATAGAGTCTATTGTATAAAATTAGAAATTTCCAAGCTCTAATGAAATATTTAGAAATTTAAGTGGGAATGGTTAGATTTTAATCTTGGTTTAGTTAGATTAGAATTGGCTGGTCCCATAGTGGGAGACAAAATGATTAGGATTGAGTAGTGGTAATGATCTGTGGAGACTGTGCCAATGAAGTATATATATGTGTATAGATAGAAGCAGAATTCTTCTCAATTTTGTTTACCAATTTTTCCCCTCTTAAAAGCATTGTCTTTGACTATCAAAGTTTCTATATAATTATGGATTCTAGGTTTTAAGGTTTGAATGCCTTCAAGTTAACCA
Source organism: Gossypium hirsutum (assembly GCF_007990345.1). Lineage (NCBI taxonomy): Eukaryota > Viridiplantae > Streptophyta > Magnoliopsida > Malvales > Malvaceae > Gossypium > Gossypium hirsutum. Next base: position 48,738,956 of record NC_053442.1, on the reverse strand, counting down.
ATAAGTGGTTCTTATGATTAGCTGCCAAGACAAATGAGGCTTTGGCATTTGGATAAGCTAAGATGTGAAGAATAAGTAAGCAAGGTGAGTTTCAGTGCTCTACCTCTGAGTGAATGTTGAAAATTCATTGTTTGAATGGTCTATGTTTAAGTTATTTTGAGTTGGTCTGAAACTGTTGTTATGTATGGGTGTGGTAAGTAAACATGCCAAACATGAATTTATCTTGAGTTTTATGATGATGAATGATTTCTACCGATTATGAATGTTGGGCATGTATATAATGGTATAAGTAATTTAGTACCAGTAAATGCTTCAATATGCATAAATTGGTTATGGTATTACACAAGTTTGCTGTACTCTATGTTATTTTGTTATGTGATAATATGCTTGTACCTTCATGCTTATAAATGGTGGAGTACGTAATAGAAATTTTTGGCGAGTTAGATGAAGTTAGGACTGGGAAACGGTGTTCTCTATACTGTCATACAATGTTACTGGGTGCAAACCGTGATGTGCGAAACTCTGGGCCTTGCGGAGGGGACACTTCAATGTTTGAGCATCAAGGTAGTTATGGTGAACCAGAGGTATGGGCGGATGAATAGGGAAATAGAATTCTGTTAAGATTTATTCATACGGTGTTGTTGAGTGCAAACCGTGATGTGCGAAGCTCTGGGCCTTACGGAGGGGACACTACGGTGTTTGAGCATAAAAGGTTAAATGAGATATTGAATTATATTGACTGGTCCTTCTAGGTGACTCCGTGACGACAGTTATTAGGTTTCATAAGGTAACACTACGATGGCGATCAGTAAGCTTTATGGGGCAACACCACGATGGCAGTAAGGTCCTTCGAGGTGACATCTTAAAAAAGGTTTAATGAGTAAGACGATAGCTCAGGTATGGCAACCAATGTAGTTCATCAAGACAAAAAACATTGGGTAGTCTGCCGGGACAATAGACACAAGAAAGCCCGCCAAGACATTAGACATGGAGATTTCAAGTATAAGACCATAGCTTGGCTATAGCAACGAGTATAGTCCGCCAAGACGATAAACATGGGTTCAGATTGTGTAAGTCCATAGCTCAGCTACGACATTAAGAAAAGATCAAACATGTTGAGCTAGGAAGATGACAGGACAAGGTAAGAGAGATCGAAGATCGACATATTTAGAGAGTAACATGAATAGATGAATACAACATGTCTAAGAATGGTTGTTGGGAAATATACCCATATTGTAGTAAACATGTAACTGTTTTCTATTTATTTGAACGATAAATAAATAAATAAATAAAGCTAATTTCTCATTTCACTATTATGTCTTTCGTATTGTTTTGTCTTTTATATTTTGCATGCATAGTGAAATTGTGACAAACAAATATTAGCTCATTGATTGTCTAAAGTTCAAACTGAAGATAAGTGGCACTGTAAAGAACGTTTACATTGCGAGAAAGACTACTTACTTCAGTAGATAATATAAATGAGTCCGTGATCCCATAAAAAAATCAAAGTGAGCATTTGATTTAAATACTAAGAAGGATTATTATGTCATCTACAATTTCAATTAGGGGGATGCTAGTCTTGGCTATCGGAGTAGTTGACTCCACGAGTAAAGACATAGATGTACTCATTGGTAGAATGATACATTGGACTAGACCCAAGATGAATTAACTCTGAATCCGTTTGTGAATTAATTCACTTGTGATGTTCATGGTGTGATTTCCCTAAATCCTGAGTTAGCCACTAACCATGCGTATGCAACTCATGTGCTTTGATATAAGTGGAGGCTTATGCTTCAAAAATGGTCGAGCTCATAGCCAGTATGTTGGGTACATGACTTGCGTATGGTATGGCTTTACTAGCAACAGTGGAATTCATAGCTCAATTAAAGAGTTAATGATATCCTCTCATTAGCATTGTGTGGATGGATAAATATGGAACGTGGCCACGGGTTGCTCGTTCTCGAACGAGCAATTTATCACAGTCATTTGTTGACAGTGATCATATTAATAATTAAGAAGACAAAATTGTGACAATGAGATAAAATAGGATTGTACTGAGTGAACGGATTTAACTCAAAGGAATCAAGGATATCATATGAGGGTAACACACATGACGAGGTCATTGGACAAAGTAGTTTCATGAATTACTTTCGTAAAGAGTATACAATAAGGAGTTTTCAATTATGGTACTTCTTGTGGACTAACTCCATGATTAAGTAATTTCGAATTATCGAAACGATGCTTTTGGGAATAATTGCAATCACTAGAGTCTAATTGTATATGTCTGATTGGTCCCTCCGTTAGCTCAACAAAAGCTCGGCCGGACTGCATTTGAAGTTAGAACAATTAATTGAGTCAATTTATTCATTGTGGAATTAAATTAGATGGTCGTGAGAATTGTTCAACTAGATAATTTGATTAAAGAATTTTCTTAAAACATTAATTTGGAAAATCTAAGTGATTTTTGGAAAAATTAATTTTGATCAAGTAAATTTAAATTAATCAAATCAATTAAAATTAATATGATATTTTTGGAAGTTAATTTTCAAGTCAGACAATTGGCTCAATGGGTAATTGAACTTGAAAATTAGACCTGAGATCGTTAATTGGGTCGGGAGCCCAAAATTAAGACCAAGGCTCAAAAATAAGTCGAACCAAACCAAGTATGTGAAACCGGGCTGATGGTCTAACCAATGGCTAGACCAGACTGGTCGGGTCGTCATTGACCCGAACAGAACCGACAGCAGCCGAACCAGCTCGAGGTGCCATAAGGGTGTTGCACTTGCATCACCGAACATGGCTGTGACGATGGCGTATCGGTGACTGGTGACGGTTGGTCATCGGTGGTTGAACAATGGAAGAGTTACACTCCTACTAGGACTCTACCAGAAAATTTGATTTCAAATTAATTGTTCCAAAAATAATATTTTTTAATAGTCTAATATTAAATTTAATTTAATGCTTATCTTGTAGATAAAAATTCTATTATTTTAATAATATTTAATATTAAATTTAATCTAATATTTATTAGATTAAATTTAATATTAAAATGATTAAGTTTAAACATAATTGAACTCTCTAAACTCTCTCTATATAAAGAGAGCATTGGGTCATTATTTACACACACTTGAATTTAAGAGAAAGTTGTAGAGAGAAAATTATCTTAAGAGATTATTCCAAAAAATTTCTAGAGATATATTTTATTTACAACTTGACCCAAAAGTTTAGAGAAATTGCAAAATTACCCCACTAGTAATTTTTGTTAAAAAAATTATTCGAAGCGAGCTCACACTCGACAGACATGAGCTTGAGGATAGCGAATAAGACTACTTAGTCGAAGCGCTCATCCTAGATGAATTGAAAAGGTAAATAGTATCCGCCAAACTTCAAAGATAACAAGGGTTGGTAAGAACGTTTAAGAATGTAGGTAAGTTGTTGACGCGAGATTTTTCTGCGTAGAGGTATGAGCTCTCAAATTTTAGTGAGAACACCGAAATTGGAAGGGATAGTGAAATGACCCAACCAAACCTAAGACTAAGGGTCCATGGGTAAAGATTAATTGAAAATGAGTAAGTCTACCGGGGGCTACCTTGGGGGAACGATCCACCGGGGAGTAGCAGAGGATATGGTTCAAAGATCACAAAAGAGTGGAACAAGGCAAACTAATAGCTTAAGGCTAGCCAAAAAGTATGAGTCTGCTAGGATGATAAGACGTCCATGCAGGTCGGCATTCAATATATACAAAACCACAAGTTGACTTAACGGATTAGAGTCAAAATCTGAATTTTAGGGAACGTAAGGATAATCAACTAGTAGTAGTTAAATAACTTTTGGTTCAAATGGATGGATAAATGTGAGAGTTAAACTTATGTAGTGAGGAAATTGAGATGAGGTGGAATCAAACCAGTAACATAGAGAGTTGCTACCGTAAAGAACAAGCTTATGCTTGAGATAGAGAATAAGTTTGCCAGGGTTGAGCTGAGATCAAGAGGGCTAGACAACGATTATGCTAGTGTAAGCTGTAGTAGGTAGAGGATAAATAAGGAGTTGACGTCTCTGCTTTAAATTTCATTTCTTGAACCCTTTAAGATATTTCTATTACATTGTTTCACAGAATCTCACTAAGTTCATTTGAACTTACGAAATTCTGCATGTTTGTAGGATAAAGGGTTTGACTCAAAAATCGAGTGGAGGGACCAAGCCAGGCACTGCAAGTCTTGGTAAGGGCATGGATGTTGTTCAAGGAATAAAAGGGCTCCCTTTAGATGCCACGCCTCAGGGGTATAGTCAAAGTCATGAAATTTTAAGGGTTTACATTCAAAATTTTAAGTGAGGTTGCAAGGTAATAACTTTTGGAAGATGTGTATGATAATATAGTCTAATGTGTAAACTAAATGTTTGAGAATGTAATAAGATTCGATTCAGAAATATTATCAAGTTATTAGGTTCTTTGTATAATCCAGTATCCAGACCTGGTGATCGCGTCGAGCCTAAGGTGTTACAAATCTGTAGGGTACTATGCCAGGTTCTATACATTTGTTGGACAAGGTTCACTCTTCTAAAAGTTTCTCTATGCTTGGTCACCCATGGGCCATCGTATAATGATGATGATCACTCCTAACCAATCTTCTTTGCAAATGACTAAGGCTTCTGTGCCAGTAGAATTGCAAGCACTGTTGGAAAAGTATGAAGATCTTTTTCAGACCCTTACTAGCCTTCTTCCCCTAAGGCTACAGGATCATAAAATACTACTGAAGGATGAGAATGCAGTGGTTAAAATTAGGCCCTACAGGTATCATACCATGCAAAAAATTAAGATAGAGAAGCTTATTCAAGAGATGCTGCAAGTTGGAACCATTAGAGACAGTAATAGTGCATTTGCTTCTCATATAGTGATGGTAAAGAAAAAAGATGGCAACTGGAGGTTATGTGTGGACTATAGGCAATTGAATCAACTGACCATCAACGACAAGTTCCCAATTCCTATGATTGAAGAACTGTTGGATAAGTTAGGCTAGATAATATATTTCTCCAAGTTGGATAATAGATCAAGGTATCCCCATATCAAAATGAGTGAGTCAAACATTCACAAGACAACATTCAAGACTTATGAGGGGCATTATGAGTTCCTAGTCATGCCCATTGGACTCACAAATGCTCCATCCAGTTACCAGGCATTGATGAATTCAGTATTCAAGCCACTTTTAAGGAAGCTTGTGCTGGTTTTCTTTGATGAAATCTTAGCGTATTATCAATCCTGGTCAGACCATCTGTTACAACTTAAGAAAGTGTTTTAACTTTTGAGAAGCCATCATTTGTTTGCTAAGCTCAGCAAGTGTTAGTTTGCTTCCTCCAAGATTGAATACTTAGGCTATGTCATCTCGTGGTACTGTATCTATGAACTAATCAAAGGTAGAGAATGTCCTAGCTTGGCCAACTCATTTGATCCTTGAGGACAAGGATTTGTTCGACCCCGGGAGTAATTGTCATGGATTGTATATAATTCTGTTATTAACGTTGGTTATATGCTGCGTTTTATGTTTTAAGCTTTAGTCATACGGTGCATTTAGAACAAGTTTTATATACGCTGCGTTTTAAGGTTAGTAATCTGCTGCGGTTTATTATCGAGGGCTACGATTCTCTGAACCTAAAAACATTGTATGCAGTAGGGAATCGTTTAGGCCTGTTATGGAACGAAATTTTTGCTATTTTTCTCTTCTTTTCGTACTCTCTCAATCTGTCAAGGTCGCCACCATATCAAACAAGCATGATTTTCTTTTATTCAGTGTATTGCTAAACCTACGCACAAAGGCTGCCAATACCGCATTTTGGCATTAAGTTTTACTGAGCCACCAAATTCATAAAATTAATCAAATACTGAACAGGCTAGGCCAACCATACCATTTGCAGATAAGCAACTCATGAATCTTAAGAAGTTCACCTTACATAATTCTTTTAAACCAAACATAAACTAACAGGTCATAGAAACTTATCCTCCTCTTAAACCAAACACAAACTAAGACAGCCATAAAAACTTATCCTCCTCTTCACATGTAGCAAAACTAAATTAAGATTTACTGCAAAACAGCCTCGTCCATGAGAAAATATTCTCTTCCAGTCTAGCTAGATTGGCGCAATTCAGGCCGAACAAAATCTGCATCTGGGGGCACTGATATATCAACAGTAGGTCTTAGCTTTGCACAGACTTCGATAGCTTCATGAACAGGATCAGATAAGAAGTTGCTTATCAGGTCCTGGTTGATGGGAGCACCTGAATCCACTGCTACGAATGCTTGTTGAGTAAGGTTGTAATCAAAACGTGGAGCCCATTTTCTTGATCCCAATCGTGCGGTTGTGGAACAGTTATCAACCATGAAAGAAACTCCTCGAGCATGCATGAAGGGGTTCAAGGAATCAACAGCTTCAATCAAACTCTCATTGATGATTTCTGAGTACGAGTGGCCCTTCTTTCTCAAGACCTCGATCTGATTTTAAATGTTACGAATGATAAGAAAAGAAGGAAAACAAAGCAAAATTCTTCAAGTGATTTAATTTGCCACAAAGCCCAGTAGTACATTTAATTATTATTGTCCAAAATTTAAAATGAATTTGATTACCTGTGCCATCATTAGCGCCACAAAAACCCCAGAAGTGAAAGGGCACAGTGGACCTAAATCATCTTTCGCTCTAGTTGCTCGGACACGCTCACCAACTTTCCACATCCGTGTCTGATCAATTTTACCCATAGGGAAGGCAGGTAGACCCTCCTTTTCCTGTAAACAATTCTTAGTCAGCCATCAAGCAAGATTTTTCTTCGCTGAGAACCAACTTTAAGCAATGAATGATTCATGGAATAAGGATCTATAACAAGCAAACTGACAAAAACAGAGTGCCATAAACATACATAAAACCGACGCCCAGCCAAAACAACACTGCGAATCTCGCTTCCACTTGCAACATCTTCGTAACACTCATATAGGATTTCCATGCAAGGATAATATGAGGCACTGTAAGCGGCCTCAAATCGTTTTTTTCCTTCCTCGGACAATGAGTTGTATACAGCTAGCATACCCTATGGAAACAAACACAGAAATTGGCCACAACAGGGATCCGTAAGTAAGAATTCCAAAGGGAGGAGAGAGCATAGCAAGCAACATGGATCACCTTTGTTGAAATGGTCTTTGACACAATTCCTGTTATGCACTCAACAGTGTTTTTGTAAGCCAATTCTTCACTCATTCCATCCTCCACATACCTTCTAAACAAGCATTCAACAACCCCATGAACAGCACCTAGCAAGATGCCTGCAGAAAGAAGAAACAACAACACGCTTTAGGCATTAATTTTTTTTAAACAAAAGATGAAAAGCAAGCATGGTTGACAAAATAACACAAACAACTCAGCTCACCTCTCTCCCCAAAAATGTCACTTTTGTATTCCTGCTCTAATGTGGTGGCGAATGTAAACGGAGAACCAAGGGCAACCGACCATCCCAAGGCCACATCTGTAGCTCTACCATCAACATCCTGCTCCAAATTAGACATTGTCATTTAAGCATGCTTTTCTGAAAAGGTTTAGTTTTGACATTCATTCAGACTAAGTTGAATATATGATCATGAGATAATCAACCTGATGGACAGCAAAACTAGCATTAATTCCAGCGCCATTTATCTCTTTTCCCTGAACATAAAGCCTCCTCACAGAAGGTCCCATTCCCTTCGGGCAGACAGCAATTACACTGATGTTCTTAGGAAAATCAAGCCCCAACGATTGTAAATGGCCAAGAAGAAATCCATGGGAAAGCCCAAGGATGCTATTTGGCTTCATGTGGGAGAAGACCTTTTCATAATTATCCGCCTAGATAACATAATTCAGAAAATAAAGCTTCATAAGAACAAACCAAAAAGTGCAGAGAGCTTATGAACCATAGTGCATTAAGTCTTAAGCATTTACAAGCCATCACAAATCAGTCTAATAGACTTGGAAACATTTTTCATGTGAGTCATATATTGGTTGGCATCAGAAAGATGTCTGCTATGGGCATGCAGCTTATACAATCAGCCAATGCTAACCATAACCAATAGCCAATCTTTTAAAACGCAGAAATAGAAAACATGAGGAGCTTAGCAACCTGTGCAGAATCAGAGATCAACAATAACACGAGATCACTTCCAGCAACAGTTTCCCATATGTCCCCCAGAGTTCCGTTCTCTTCAGTAAATCCTGCAGCACGGGCTTCAGCAAAGGAGCGAGAGCCTTTCCTCAACCCAATCTGTAATCATCATCAAGTAACAGTACATTTAGTCAAATCAATGAATGCAAAATAGAATACAGTGAGTACGATTTTCTTTCTTCTTCGTAAACAAGGACAAGAGAATTCGAGCTTGCCTTCACAACAACATCAGATTTTGCCTCTGCAAGAGAATCCCTCAGATTCTGTGCTTGAGCTGGCCCCTAAAACCATATTTTAAACCACATTTTAGTTAAGGGAATGTAATATTCGGATATACGATTAATGAACATTTGCAAAATAAAAACTTGAAAGACTTTCGTGGTCAATGAAAACTGAAAAGCATGCTTTTGATCTTCATAATTATGAAATGGTGGGGAAAAAGGTTTCCCTTTTGCTTTTATTTACAGGGAAAAAGAAAAGGAGAAATGTTGTAAATTAATAACCTGAGAACCCCAACCAATAACACCAATCTGTTTGATTCCCTTAAAAGCATCATCCAATAAAGGGAATAAATGCCGTCCTCCTCTCACAATGTACTGCCAAATACCCAAATCCATCAATATATATGAAATTAATCAGCAAACGGAACTGAAAAGCAAATGCAAAAGAAGAAGAAGAAGAAGAAGAAGAAGAAGGAGAAGAAGAAATGAAATGACTTAATTAGGGGGTCAGTTAACCTCTTCGTGACCAGCAAGAGAGATCTTTTCTTTCTGGAAAACGGAGGTATGGAAGTCAAGCGATGTCGTCTCAGAAACTGGCGAAGGGACTGTCCCCATCTTGGCGACGATGGCGTTGGTCTTTGTAGAGACATGATGAGCTATCAGTGATTTTGGAATCGGCGAATACCGTGAGGACGATGATGATGTAAAGCGTGGTTTGAGGACGGTTGATTTGGTCGATGAAGATATCGACGGTGTAGAAAGGAGTGCGGCTTTAAAGGAAGTGGTTGTAGTGGTGGCGGCCATTGCTGAAAGACGAAAGCTGGTGTGAGAGACGGTTTCGAACAGGACTTAGGTTTATGTGCTAAGCACCAACTTTGGCTTTTTTATAAGGGGGTGAAATGGTTGGTGAGGTTTTTGTTTTTTTAAAAGTGCATAATATGGGTTGGTGTTTTTTTTCTTTTTCATTTTAATTTAAATGGAAAATTGTTTCTGCACTATTTGTTACAAATATGACAAGTATTTTATATGATAAAAATATTAAATATAGAAAAACTATTTGATACAATATTTTTAAACTCGATAAATAAATAAAAATGATAAATGTTTTATAAGGTATAACAAAATATTAAATAAATAAAATGAGACATATTACAATTTTTTAATTTTATTTGCGGAATTAAAAAAAAGTACATAATCAAGGTGCTAAATGCTTTAAATATATAAATAAATCTGGCATTTTTCACACCCTTAATTTATTTATGGAGACAAAAAAAACGTTAAGCGGTATATTAAATAATTATCTAATGTATATTAACTTATTTATTTGAAAAATAGTTTTTTTTAAGTTCACAAAAAACAATATAATTATAGTATAATTAGAAATACATGTGCGAACAATTATAGAATAGAACCAAGCTAATATAAAGTACAAATTTACAAAGAGCTAAGGCTCCGTTTGTTTGGCATGAAAACATTTTCCGGAAAAGCTTTTCAACCTTTTCCAGTGTTTGTTTGGCTGAAAATAATTTCCTAACATAAAATGAATTACAAAACACGGGAGATGAGGCCTTTAATTTAGGAAAATGTCTTACCGTTTTTATTTCGGTAAGCATTTTCAGGAAAAAAGCAGGCAAGAACTCTCAACACCCCGCTCTTCCCTTTCCCTTCCCCTTCCCCTATCCTTAACACCCCGATCTTCTGCTTACCATCAGCCAACAATGATTCTCAACACCAGACGCTGGCGTTCATCTTTGATTTTCCTCATCTTCGCCTTTCGTTGTCAAAATCTGCACTGTACCACCAGTTTGCATATATACTTGGAGTCGCCCTCCCCATCTGCATCCATGTTTTCCATTTCACTGAAAATTAAACCCTAGAATTTTGATTTGAATCGCTCTGAGACAGCCAAGGTGATAATCTTAACTCGTTTTACTCTTTTTTTTTGTTCTTTTTAACTTGGTTTAGATTTGGATTTTAACTTAAATTAGGCGTCGTTCACTTCAAAAGGCTCACTTAATCTGTTTTAATTCTTCTTTTATTCTTTTTGTTGTTTTAATTTGGTGTGAATTTGATTCGGAATTGAAGTTGCATTCCTTTTTTTCAGTGTTTGTGTGGTTGTTATTATAGATTATAGATTTGAGAAAGCCTTTTTGTTGTGGTTAGTACTACCTGATACAAGTTTTAATGAAGAAATTTCAGTTTAGGTCTTTTACTAATTGCAGTTAGCTTTGAAATTAGAATTGCTAGTTGCTTAAAATAATTTGGTGACTTATCAACTCAAAATTCACATATGACAGTTACATATGATGGCAACTTTTACTAATAATGCCAAGATATTATTAGCCTATATTAATTAATTATGACAATTATATATTAACTAATTATGGTGAATTTATATTATGAAAATTAATTAAAATAAATATAATAACTAATTATAGTGAATTTGCATTAGTTATGATAAATGTATTAACTATTTGTGATTATATTAATTGATTATGGTAAATATATATTATGATAAATATGCAAATTAATTATTGTGCATCTTCTCAATGACTTGTATAAATTATGGAGTAAACTACTTAAATAGTCACTTTTGTTTCCCTCAGGTTACATTTTAGTCACTTATGTTTCAAATGTTACGTTTTAGTCACTTATGTTAACGTGTTGTAACATTTTAGGCACTGAGCCATTAATTGCCGTTAACAATGTAACGGTAAGCTGATGTGGCACGTTAAATCATCATTTCAAACAAAAATTTTAGGTTAAATTATACATTTGGTCCCCATATTTTTTTCGTTTTGAGCAATTTAATTTTTTTTCTTTTACGTTAAAAGAGATGGAGAAGGGAGGAAAATAGAGGGAGAAGCATAAAAGAAAGGAAAATGAAGAAAAAAAAGGGAAAGTTGAAAGAACATAAAAGAAAAAAAACTGCTCAAAACGAAAAAAATATGGTGACCAATTGTGTAATTTAACCTAAAATTTTTGTTTGAAATGATGATTTAACGTGTCACATCAGCTTATCGTTACACCGCTAATGAAAATTTACGGCTCAGTGACTAAAATGTTACAATATGTTAATGTAAGTGACTAAAATGTAACATTTCAAACATAAGTGACTAAAACGTAACCTAAGAGAAACAAAAGTGACTATTTTGATATTTTACCCTAATTTAATTATGGTAAATATTATGACTAATAGTGGGTCTCAATTAATATTTTAATATTATAATTGATGGGTGTCGATAAATGAAGGCTGCCACTAGAGATCAAAAGTTCTTTTTAAATTTCTAATTTTTTTATTATTTTAATAAGTGTTAGGATTTAATTTAAGTTTATTTTAAATATTAAATTTTTTTCTTAATTTATATTATAATAATATAAACTATTAAAATTTAAATATTACAAAAATATGATATTACTAAAACATTACAAATTTTATAATAAATAAGTATAATATATTAAAATTGATAAATATAATTTAACATGTACATTACACGAAATAAAAAAATTAGTATATAAACTAAATTAGAATATTGAAGTAAAGAAGGAAACAATTAACATTATATGGTAATTAAAGATCAATTAACATTATATGATAAAATGTTGCAACAAAATAGTTTATATCTATTTTCTAGGGTTTTTTGAAATTAATTTTTTTAGAGGGGAGTGATGAATAGAACACTTCTTACGGTGGATTTCGCGATGAGGGCTAATAACTCAGATTCGACTAATGGTATCGAAAGGGCCACGAAAGAAGTTCGCACTAGACCAGAAGTATAGTTAGATTTTAATGACCCGACTGTGGATAATAATGGCCAGAGGATTCAGTCAGAGATTCCGAAGGCGTCGTACAAATCAACCATCTTAGGGGCTTCCTTAGAGAAGAATAATTGTGGTTTTCTGGAAGAAGAGTTTACACTTTTGGATGGTGACGCTGTTACTGAAGTGATTGAAGTGTTCTGTTGATTACGTTCTCTAGTAGAGTGCAGGAGTTTATCCAACAACGAATGAACAATACAATTATTGTGAAATTACTGGGGGAAGGATTGGTTTTAATGTTTTGTTGAATAAAATCAATTTATTGTGAAATCCTCAGTGTCAGATCCAACTCATGGATCTTGAGAATAATTTTTATTTGGTTCGTTTTTAGGATGAATCTGATTATAATAAGGTATTAGTAGGAGGGTCGTGGGTAATATTTGGCAGATACTTGACTGTTCGGCTATGGTCACCGGAGTTTTCAACAAGTCAGAGTGGTATTGAGTCGCAGGTTGTTTGGATTAGGTTACATGGTTTGCCTGAAGGTTATTATTTGGATTGCCTTCTAAGGGTGATTGGTCAGACGGTTGGTCCGGTGGTGAAGCTAGATGTTCAAACAGATTGTGCTCACAGGGGATGATTTGTGCGACTGGCAATCTTTGTTGATTTGAGGAAGCCGTTGGTGTCGAAGGTTCAAATTAATGGTCATCTCTAGCGTGTTGAATATGAAGTTTTACCAAATATCTGTTTCCAATGTGGTATGTATGAACATGTAGTGGACGTTTGTCCCGAGATTACGATGGCTTCACCGGTGGAGGAGTTAGGTTGCACTTGACTAGTTATGAAAAAATCGGGTCTTGAAAAGAAGGTAGAGGATGAAGCTTATGGTTCGTAGATGGTGGTGAAGAGATAGAGAGGGCGTAGTCAGGCTTCCGGTGAGGGAAGAAACGGTGGTTCCGGGGGACTTGTTGGGGGATCTCGCTTTGTGGTACTAGAGGTTAATGAGGGAGATATTTTCGTAGTGTTTAATGGCGAGATTAATGAAAGTGATGAGGTAGTGACTAAAGAGAAGTCTAACGGTGATGGGGATATAGGGTTAGGGCTTCCTAAAAAAAGATGTTATTGAGGCAAAAGGGAAGCAGGCCAAGCTAAGGGCTGAGGGGAAAAAAGTGGTGATAGGGAATAGGCCAAAGTTGACCTTAAAGGTTTTGAAGCCCAATAATGGAAGCTTGGGTATGAATTTGAATATTGGGTGGGGTGATTTTGATAATGGATCGAGATTGTCCCAAGTGGGTGCCACTGATAGAGGGAAAGCTATAGTGATGAAAAATTTGAAATTTTGGCTAATTTAAATAAGAAGAATCATGCAACGATTCGTATTTTAGAGAAAAAAATGGGAGTTAATACTGACAAAGAGAATGAGATTTTTATGTTTGGAAAAACGAGCTCTCCCATAGGTCAACAACTGCGTGCTAACACTATAGGGCAACAACAGCGAGGGAAACCACCTGATGAGATTCTTGAGACCCAAGAGCAGCAATCAGTTGATCTCCAATTAACAATAGAAGTGTTGGTTTGTGATATCGAAAGGAATACAAACAAATATGTTATGGTGTCGGATCCTCAAGTTGTCGAAAAAAGTATAATTGTGGATGACACTGATGGTGTTGAGGTTAATTGTCAGAATTAATTGTAGTCTTATTTTGGGTTTGGCTTGTAAATTTTTTTATTTTTTATGAACACTAAAATAATTTGTTGGAATTGCCAAGGAGCAGGACATCCTCGTTTTTACAATTTTGTTAAAGAATACAGGGTGGAGTTTTTGCCAGATTTGTTTTGTTTGCTTGAACCCCAAGTTAGTGGAGCTAGGGCCGATGGTATTATTGCAAAAATTGGATATCTGAATTCTTTTAAGGTGGAAGCGAATGGTTTTGCTGGAGGGATTTGGTTGTATTGGGATGAAGATGTAATGGTGGATATTTTGAATATACATTCTCAGGTGGTTCATGTTAAAATTCGCAGTACGATGAGCTCGGACCATTTCTTTTGTTCTATTGTCTATGCGAGTCCTCATGCTGTGAAGAGAAGGGAGTTGTAGCATTTTCTTAACTCTCTGGCTGTTTCAATGGAGGGACCTTGGATGCTTGCCGATGATTTCAATTATATTCTTGATAGAGGCGAAAGAAAAGGTGGAGCTTCTATTTCACGTGTAGGTTGTAAATGGTTTAGAGAGTTTTTATCCGACAATGGTTTGCAAGATCTGGGTTCTAGTGGTGCCAAGTTTACATGGTGTAGGGGGTTTGTCATAAAGACTTGACAGGGTTATCTGTAATTCAGAGTGGGATTCGTTTTCGCTAGAATGTTCGGTAAGGAACCTTCACAGACTAAAATCTGATCATAAACCGATATTAATTTCTCTTAAGCGTAGCGTTAGCAAAGGTTTAAGGCCTTTCAGTCGTCTTGCTAGTTGGATGTCTCATGTGGATTTTGGCAACATTGTTAATAGTAGTTGGAATAATAAGTTAGGGGTTGGGGATAATCTGGAACGCTTCTAGGAATCTGTTAAGGAATGGAACAAACAAGTTTTTGGGAATATCTTTGTACGCAAAAGAAAGTTGATTTCTAAGCTAAAAAGGGTTTAAAAAGTCCTTGAGGTTCACTCCTATCAATCACTTCATAGATGGGAGTACAAACTGCGATAGGAAATTGAGGAAGTTTTAGCTCATGAAGAGTTGTTGTGGTTTCAAAATCCAGAGCAAAATGGTTAAAAGATAGGGATAGAAATACATCCTATTTTCATAGTCATATGTTGGTAAGATGGAAGCGGAATAAAGTCGAGGATCTTATGGTGTATAATGAATGGTGTTTTGAGGAGGATGTGTTGAAACAGCATGTGGTGCAATTCTTTAAGGAACTTTATACCATGGACTATGTGACTAATGGTGTTTTCCCTTGTCGAGGTAAATTTCCTATGTTTTGCTGTAATGAGATGATGACTCTTATTTCAGTGGTTTCGGATGAGGAAATACATAGAGCAATGTTTAGTATGGCTCCTTTAAAGGTCCCCGGTGTGGATGGGTTTCAGGCTAGTTTCTTTCAAACTCAATGGGAGATTGTGGGACCGTCTGTGTGTTCTTTTGTAAGACACAGTTTGGGTGGGCTGCGATTGGATCCGAAATTAAATAGAACGTTACTAATTCTTATCCCGAAGACACCGAATCCGGAGAGAATTAATCAATTTTGGCTTATAAGCTTGTGTTCTGTGTTGTATAAGATTCTTACGAAGAGGATTGTTAACAGAATGCGACTTTTGATGGTGAAATTGATAAGTCAAAACCAATCAAACTTATTCCAGACAGAGATATTGTTGATAATATTATAGTGGCGCAAGAAGTGGTACACTCTTTGAGGAAATTTCGAGGAAACAAATGTGGTATAATCATGAAGATAGACTTTGAAAAGGCTTATGATAGAATCAACTGGGATTTCCTACAAGATACTTTGTTAATGGCAGGAACTCCTGAGCAGTTAATTAGTGTCATATTATATTACGTTTCTTCTATTTCACTCTAGGTATTATGGAATGAGACTCTTACTGACATTTTCCACCCGTCACATGGTATAAGGTAGGGTGACCCTTTATCGCTCTATCTTTTTGTCCTTTGCATAGAAAGGCTTGGGCACCTTATTGATGATGAGACCATGAATTGGAGTTGGAAGCCTTTGTTCCTCTTAAGAAAAGGGCCCGTTTTGTCTCATTTTTTTTACTGATGACCTTATGATATTCTGTGAAGCTAGTAGGGATCAAGCTGTTGTGGTGAGTAGTATACTAGAAACTTTCAATTACTTTTCTGGGAAGAAGGTTAACAAGTCCAAGTCACAGGTGTTTTTCTCCCCTAATACTCCTAGTTCGGTTATTGAGGTGATTTGCAATAGTGTGGGATTCAGCCGAGTGGGTGACCTTGGATGCTACCTTGGTATGCCATTGTTTTATAATAGAGTTACTGTGCATACTTTCGACTTTATTGTAAACAAGGTTAGGCAAAAATTGCCTGGATGGGATACGAGGAAACTTTCACTAGTAGGACAAAAATCTTTGGTTCGATCAGTTTTTCTTACATTCCTAACTACTTTATGTTTACTATTTGGGTGCCTCTTTCTGTATGCAATGAAATTGAGAGACTTGCTCGTAATTTCATATGGGGAACAACTAATAATACAAGAAAAATTGTGCTTCTTTCTTGGGAAGATTATTGTCGGACTTTGGATAGTGGTGGACTGGGTTTGCGAAAGTTATGTGATTAGAACAATATTTTCTTAATGAAGCTTGGTTACTGTTTGTTTGCGAATATCGAGTCTCTATGGGTTCAGGTATTAAGAAAGAAAAATAATATACAAGGGGGGCTTCCAACCTCTATCTCTCGAAGCAACTGTTCATTCATATGGAAGTCATTAACACGGGTTTGGCCAAAAGTTATGAGTAATTTTTTTGGTTCGTATAACGAATTTTTGAAATGATGTATGGGTTGGGAAGATGGGTCCCTTACGAGATATTCTTGGAGGATCGGATCAACCTGATAACACATTGTGCATTTGTGGCTTAGTGACTGAGACTGGTCTTTGGGATTAGGATCGTATTACTAATATCGTTCCATGCCCCATTATTCAACAAATCGCAGCGATCATACCCCCATCTGATGCTGTAGGACAAGATTTCTTGGCCTGGAAATGGATGGAAAGGATGGTTTCTCATCATCTGTGACTTATAAGAATCTCTTTAGTCAAGTTTTTGATGATGCTGCTATTTGGAAGATGATTTGGAGAGTTTCAGCACCTCAAAGGGTATGTGTTTTCTTATGGCTTTTATGGTATAATAGATTATTAACAAATAATGAGAGAAGACATAGGTATATGATAGAGGATGGTCTTTGTCTTTTATGTATTAATATTTTGGAGACATGGATTCATGCTTTTCGAGATTGCACTTTTGTTAAGACTGTATGGCGAATAGTGGTTCTCTAGCAAGCCCATAATATTTTCTTTTCTCTGTCAATGAAGGAAGGGTTAGTTTGAAACTTACAGGATAAATGTAATCTTCACTATGAAGAAATGGAATTACAAACACTATTTGTAATCTTGTGTTGGCTACTTTGGAATAATAGAAATGAGTGTGTGTTCTCTAATAGTCATAGGAATATCAGGGCTATTGTGGATACCAACTACATGTGGGCTACGAGTTATCGGGATTTTGATGTGCAGAGGAAATCTTTAAGGACCATAGGGAGTCTTTTGAGTTGGACTCCTCCTATAATGGCTTTTATTGGGGGTGTTCTTGGATATTCAAATGCAAATTGGTTATGGGGCTATGTGATGAGTTTTAGTAACGAGTAAGTCTTTAAAGTTGAAAAAAGAGCGATGTTGGAAGGATTATTCTTAGCTTGGGATAAAGGGTTTCAGAAGGTTGAAGTTGAGTGTGATAATGCTTTGTTGATTGAATTACTTTTTCCTGGTGGAAGAGCTAGTAGTAGTTTAGTGGAACTGCGGCTGTTACATCAAACTTTGCATCGAAAATGGGATATTCATATCCAACATATCCCGAGAACTCTTAATGGTGTTACTGATCGCATGACTAAATATGCTGATACATGTAGTTCTTTGATACGTTTATTTAGATCCCCACCGATTTTGGTCATGAACTTGTTGGGAAGAGATCGCAACATATCTATTTCCTCTTGATTATGGTTTTATCTAATGTATTCTCTTAATGCTGTCATTTTCTACCAAAAAATTGAACATTATATGATCATAAAAAACAATTACGAGGTAATGAAAAAAGTAACTACCATATGAATAGATAGCCATAAAATTAAAAAAAAAAGCTACTCTATTGATCTGCTAACTTTCTTTCTCTAGCATATGTCGTCAATGGTGACTAATGATATTGGTGGTGCTTCTTCGAATAGGGATCACGCTACTGAAAATGTCAGATTCAAAAGGATAGATGTGGATATGAATAGTGATGTGATTATCTACTCGAATGGAAGAATGGTTGTTGACCCTCCTCCAACACCAGTGGTGTCTTGGAAAGACAAAGTGGTGAGGAATGGTTCTTCTGGTCCTGAACGAGATGAAGATATAGAGTTTTTAGATAGGTGATATCTTGAAATCTACCGTCAATGGGTTACTTGCAACCACCTTCTCTCAAAGAATCCAATTTTTTGGTGAGAGAGATGGTGAACACCATGGTGGTTAAATTACTGGGTTCGACTTCTTGGTTTCTTGGGACATTTTTACAAACGAAAAATTTTGAAAAAAATCGGTAGGTTGATTGAAAAAGTTGTCAAGCTTGATTTCCATACCGATAGTGGTGTGAAAGGTCGTGTTCCTTGACATGGAAAAACCTCTTGTTTCTAAAATAATTATGGATGATAAGTTACAAAAAGTTGAATTTGAATCGTTACCAATCGTTTGTTTTTCATGTGGCAGATTCGGACATGTGAACGAGGGATGGCTGACTACTGGTTTCAGATCCGTAAATAGGGTGACAGTTTCTTTACCGTTGGTGAGGTTATCAGAAAAAGAGATGTCGGAAAAGACACGGAATCTTTTGGTCCCTGGATGCTAATTAAGGAAAAATTAAGGTGAAATTTGAGGGCAAATCAAAGTCAAACCACATCTAAATCGGTGCTAATGGGGGAAGATTAACGATTTGCAGCCTTGAATTTGGTTGGTGACAAATTGCATGGAACAACATTTGTAGAGGCGAAAATTCAAGGGATTACCTTTTGCAAAGGAGAATTCTTTAAAGAAAAGGGAATGGCTCGTCAATTTTGGGGCGGTTAAAATTTTGCTTGGGCCTGGAACAGATAAGGAAAGAAACATGAGTTGGGTCCGGTTAATTCGGCTGGAAATGAGGCTGATCATGGGTCCATTTTAGTTGACAACACTGGGGCCAGTTTGGGAGAATTGAGTCAACCTAATTTGAAAGGAAATGGTGCTGCTAGTGGACCTTTTTGGGTGGAAATGGTGAACCTATTTTAAAGGAGGCTATGAGCTATACCCAGCCGAATAAGGTTGGTTTCGGTAGCCTACAAACTGGCCCTACAGGATTAAATACCCAAGCTACTTAGGTTGAGGAAAACATGCTAGGCTCTCATTTGAATGCCGAAACAAATAGTGGGATGATATTAATCTCAGCTGGGCAAGAAGAGGTCCCATCTACATAATTGGTCAACGTGCAAAATGGGACTGGAGCGCACAATAATTTGGTTCGACCTTTTACCTCTATAAAATTCAATGCTTTTGACTCTTTTACTTCCTATTCTATTTCAGATTTCGTTTCATGGAGTAAGGCGTCCATGTCACTCGGAAATTTTAAAAGTATTAAATCGCATTTAAACCCAACATTTGAAGGACCCGAGGGAGCAGTGGTATAGATAACTAACAATATTCTAAACCCCAAGAAACATTTTGCGATAAAATTCAAGGATAACTCGCACTCAAATAAAAAAGGTGTTATGGTTAAAAAAATATAGACATCGTGGGTGTCAGTTTTTCAAGCCTTAAGGATAAAAAATTAGAGGCAGGAAAAGTAGTGGGTGTGGTGGTCAGAAATCGTTCAATGCTCTACGGGGTCGTGGGGGTCAGTTCAAATCTTCCGGGAATACTTGAGTACCCTTAGCAGAATTGATGGAGGCGGTTGTGAAACTACTATCGATCCAAGTCTCTAATGAAGCAGCGGAGGTTGCTCTAGAAGTAACATATTTGATTGTGGAAGGGTTAATTGTCTCATGAGAGTAAAAATATGTTTTTTACTTTTTCTTATTTATTAATTTATGAATTTAAGATTTTTCTTGGAATTGCTAGGGTTGTGCTAGCATTAAATTCCCTCGATTTTTTCATGAATATTATATGGAATATAAGCCAGATATTATTGGTTTGCTTGAGCCAAGAGTGAGTGGTACCAAAGCAGACACTATTATCACTAGATTAGGTTTTCAGTAATCACACCGTGTGGAGGCGGTTGGATATTCTAGAGGTATTTGGCTAGGGTGGAAAGATTCAGTCCAAGTTGAGATGGTTCATAATCACCTTCAGTTTATTCTGACTTGAGTTTGGCCTCTAGCGTCCTCAAAACCAATTTTAATTTCTTCCGTGTATGGGAGTCCTAATTGTTAGAAGTGTCAGGATCTTTGAAGGTATTTGGGTTCGTCAATTTCATAAAGTCATACTCCATGGGTTTTTATTGGTGATTATAACTCAGTCCTCTCCCCTATTGAGAAAAAAATGGCTTTTCTAATGGAAAGAGATGTCCCCATTTTGGTGATTTTGTTATATGGTGGAGCTTCACAATTTAGGCTTCGAGGGCCCTCTTTTTACGTGGCTCAGGGATGGCCTTTTTGAGAGGTTAGATCGCTTGTTGGGCAAGGAAGCTTGGGTCCATAATTTTCTGACTTGTTCGATTACTCACCTTCCAAAGATCAAGTCTGATCATAGACCCCTTCTCCTCTCCCATTTCCTGGAGGTTACCTTGTCTAGAGGTCGTCCCTTTCGGTTTATTACTTACCTTCCAAAGATCAAGTCTGATCATAGACCACTTCTCATCTCCCTTTTCCCAGAGGTTACCTTGTCTAGAGGTCGTCCCTTTCGGTTTTTGGTTGGGTAGGCCAAACATCCTGATTTTCGGAATTTTGTAGGTGATAATTGGAAGTTTAGCAGAAGTATGTCCGATATTTTAGCTAAGCTTACTGATAATTTAAAGGAGTGGAATAATTCAGTTTATGGTCACATTACTACTCGTAAAAGATACCTGATTAAGAAATTGACCGTCATTTAAAGGAAAATAGATCTTTTTAGTTTGAACCGTCTAGCTTAGGAAAAGTTGAGGATCAAAAAAGAATTGAAGAATGCCATCATGAAGAACTTCTTTGAAAACAAAAAGCAAGATGCGACTAGTTAAAATTTAGCGATCGTAACATGAAGTTTTTTCACAACCGAACTCTCTAAAGAAGGAAAAATAATTTTTAACCGCTATTCGCAACTCTAGAGGAGATTGGATTTATGATCCAGAATCCATTGTGGCTGAGGCGAATGTTTTCTTTCAAAAGTTGTAAGGGGAGGATCTTGGGACTATTGGAAATTTACCCCTAAGTATTTTTCCTTAGCTTGATCCTACTAACATTGATTTTTTGGGAAAATAGGTCACGTATGATGAGATTAAGGATGCGCTCTTTGACATGGTGCCCTTTAAAGCACTGGAGAGTGATGACTTTCATGCCCTTTTCTTCCAAAAGTAGTAAGATATAGTTGGGGGAGTTGTCTGTGATTGGGTTAAAAAGGTATTTAATTAAGGTATTATTGATCATGATTTAAAAAATACCATGATTGTACTTATACACATGGTATTGAATTAGGAGAGCTTTTCCCAGTTTTGTCCAATTAATCTTTGCTCCTTACTGTACAAGCTAATCATGAAGGTAAATTGCCAACCGGTTTAAATATATTTTTCCTAAAATTATTGCATAGGAACAAGCCAAGTTCATTGTAGGTAGGGACATCATTGGTAACATTATTATTGCATAAGAGGTAATTCATTCTATGAGAAGCCAAAACAAAAGAAAGTGGATGATGGTCAAAATAGACTTGGAAAAAGCCTATGATAGAGTGAGATGGGATTTCATCAGTGCTTCTCTTAAGGTGGCAGGTATCCCAGATTATCTCCAAAATGTTATTATGTCATCTATTTCTAATTCTACCATGCAGGTTATGTGGAATTGAGTTCCACTTTCGAAGTTTAGACCTGCAAAGGAAATTCGTTTGGGGTGCTAGCTTTCTCCTTACCTTTTTGTACTGTGTATGGAGTGGTTTGGCCATTCTTTTCAATCGGCAATTTCTGTTGGCAAGTAGACTCTTATATGCCTTTCTCGATTCAGATTGGCTCTCTAAAATTTGTTATTTGCTGATGATTTAGTTCTCTTCAGCAAGGTGGACTTGAAGCATGGTAGGGTACTCAAGGAAATTTTGGAAAAAAAATTGTAAGTTCTCTAGGCATAAAATTAATGTTAGGAAGACCAACATTTTTTCTTTAAAGGAGCGGATGAGTCTATCGCTGACTTCATGAGTAATCTATTTTGATTTCAAAAAGTGCAAGATCTTAGACACTATTTAGGAGTCCCCCTCTTCCATCAGAGGGTTACAACGAGCACTATGTATTTTGTGATGGAAAAGTACGTAGAAAGTTATAGAGTTAGGATGCCAAGCAACTTTCCTTAGCAGGTCGAGTTACTCTAGCATATTTGGTTCTTCTTTCCATTCCTAGTTACTTCATGCAATCCATGATTATACATAAGGAAATCTGTGATGAGAGTGAAAGCTTGGTGAAATGTTTTATTTGGGGATCTTCAGATAGTAAAAAAAAAATCTCTCGTGGGATGTTATTTTATCTGTCAACCTAAATGGTATGGTGGACTTGGGATACGGAAGTTTTGTGATCAGAATATCTCTTTTATTTTGAAATTAGGGTTTCACATCATCACTGCTAAGGAGGCTTTATGGGTCCATGTAGTCAGGTCGAAGTATCAGATGACTGAAGATCTACCAAATTGTATTGCTTGAGATAGAAGTTTTTTTCTTTAGAGATCTCTCTCTAAAGTTTGACTGCTTTTACGAGAGAACTTAATCTAGGCTATTGGTGATGGTACTAAAATCTTTTTTTGGGGAGACAATTAGATTCTTTGTGTAGGGCCATTGATCATGCATTCTGGTGCTAGTGTTAATCTTAACTCTGATTGTTGTCTCAATGAAATGGTTTCGGAGGATGGATCGTGGAACCTTGAATTGTTACGGGTTTGGTTTTCAAATGATTTGATTCAATGTATTATGGTGATCCCCCCACCACATCCGTTCGAAGGGCTTGACAAAATCTCATGGTGCCATACTTTGACCTGAGCCTTCTAGGTCAAAAGTGATTACAAGGTTTTGAATGAAGGCGCTTGGAATCCTAAAGATGAAAAATGGAAATGTGCGTGGAAAGTTCCAGGCCCACAAAGAGTTCGCTTCTTTATCTGGACTATCCTTAAGCAGTGCCTTCTCAGCAATGTGAAAAGAGCCAAAAGAGGTTTAGTGGTTGATTCTTCTTGTCCTATTTGTGATTATGAATTAGAGGACACCCTTCATATTGTAAGAGACTATACAGTTGCTAACGATGTCTGGAACAAAGTCATTATAGGTAACCATCAAACGATTTTCTCTAATAATTTACACAATTAGGGTCTTACTAATGTATAGTATAACACTACAATCTATGATGAAGGAGCTAGTTGGGCATGTATATTTGGTATACTTGCTTGGCACTTATGGAAGAATCACAATCTCTTTGTTTTTCAAGCAAAATTTTGGTGGCCAAGTGACATAGTCAAAGTTTTGTATAGTTGGGCCATACAGTTTTATTCATCCTTTAATGCCGAAACGATTGGTTGCCACAATCTGTCCTTTGAAGAATGATTATCTAGGAAGAGACTCTTCCTCAACTCTGACAGTGCAATGCAATTGGAGTTAGGAAACGCAGCTTCTAGGGGAGTAATTCGTAATAAAAATGGTGATTGGGTCTCTGGGTATAACCGAAATCTTGGAAAGTGCTCAATTTTTTACCTCGAGCTTTGGGGTATTTTGGAGGGTCTCAAGCTTTGTCAACGCTAAGTACATGATAAGGTTATAATTCAATCTGATAGCTTGGAGGTTGTTATAGTAATTTAGGGAAGCATTTCCACTACTTCGACTTCGGCCTTGATTAGACGAATCTAGAATATTTTGTCAAAAGAATAAAAGTGGATCTTGCAATACATTCCTAGAGAGCGAAATCAAGTTGTTGATGATTTAGCCAAACTTTCTTTGGTTAGAAAAGATGACTTATAGATTTTTGATATCCCCCCTACGATGGTTCTAGATTTTCTTGAAACAGATAAGATAACGAGTGTTTTTCCTTTTAGAATATTCTTATGTAATTAATTAGGTAATGTTATTTTATCACAAAAAAATCATTTACCATAATATTATTATATATTAAGATTTTAGGTTAATAATAATGATAACTCTATACTTTTAGACTAATAATTTATGCAAAATTTGAGCGATTTATAACAAAATTTCTAGTTTTTATAATAATTCTGTCATGTTGGATAATGTTGAGGAAAATTTGTTATCTTGATTAGTTTATATGCTAAATGCATAATTTTTGCAGTTTTGAAGGTAGTTGGTGCACGAAAAGAAAAGACAGTTTTGAAGCTCAACTATTAATGCTTAATGTTGTAACATTTCTATAGCAAAAGCCATGTAGGATTGGGCTGATGTGGTGTCATCCTTGGACGCCCTAAAGAGGCATACTGGACCTTGGAAATACTCCTAACCCAACTCTAAATTTGGGTTAACAAAACTAGATAGCCCACTAAGGAGAAATGAGCCCAAACTATCCACTAGGGAGAAATAAGCCCAACCATCCATTAGAGGTGCCCAAAACTATCCATAAAGGCTTGGTAAACACTTGAAAATCAGTAAGAATTTCCCTCTCTACAATTCAAGGTGACCGTACACCTTCCCTCCACAATTCAAGCAAGCTTCCTCCAGATTTCAAGCTCTCTCTCCATGCAATCCACTCCTCTTCCACAAAACAAGGGTTGGCCACCTATCAAGAGAAAACCAAGGAATAAGTTTACTAAAAATAAAGGGTTTAAATAAGTATAAATAGGAGTATGCTATTGGGGTCATTCATCCATCCCTCACTCATCATTCCTTATCCCAACTTCCATTCATTCACTTCCTATTTTAGAAAGCAACACATAATTTCAAGAGAGCAATTCAGAGGTCCTTTTTGAGTAGCCAAATTCAGCACTTTGAAGAGTAATTGTGCATATGAGCAAATGAGAAGAAAAGATGAAAAGCAACACAAGCAGTGTCACGAAAAATCACCAAAATCAGCTTCTAGTTTCTTTCGCTTTAATATCTTAATTTTGTTTAAAGTTGATAAACATTGTAACACCTTAACTCGACCCGATCGTCGAGTCTAGGTACCAAGTGTTACAATTAACTCGAGTTGCAAATCCACCTTTCGAACTTATCGCAACTATAAATTTAGACAACAATGAGTTGTAAACCTACCTTTAATGTATAATTTATTTCAAAATTCTGATTATCAGCATGTTTCAAATATCAACGTCAAATAATTTTTGGCCATTATACAAGTACTTTAAGTTTTACAATCAATTTGTTGTACTAGGTACTAATAATACACTTATTATGACTTCAGACTTAATTCTAACCCCTACACTAGTCCAACCTCAGAGGCGTAGCCTCTAAGGATGCCCCTTTATACACACGAAATAACTTCA